>NC_059326.1:220947500-221247500 GCF_018350155.1 Leopardus geoffroyi | reverse complement strand
AGATCAGGACCTGAGCCCAAGTCAGATGCTCAACCGACTGAGCCACCCAGGTGCCCCTGAAACCATACTATTTTAAATAGCCATGCTATAATAAATCCTCTTCAATACATTGTTTCTGGTGAGCTCCTTTTCTTCTTTTACTATCTTGCCAAAAGTCATTTCTCTGTGACCCTTCCATTCTTTTTCAGCAAAAAGTGATGCTCATCATTTACATTTCTGTATGTCTTTGTACATTAACACTTGTCCTATTATAGCCTGATGTATGCATATCTGTAAAATCTATACTTTATTCTCCTTGAATTTGGGAACACTGTTAGTTACTGTGAGATATCTTGTGCTTGGTACATAAGAGATATTCAGAGATATGGTGGTTGGATGAAACTAAGAAAAGAAAAACATCGTGGCAATTATTGGTGATCCTGTGTCTCTCTAATACATTTATTTTCACTTACAAATTTATCTTTCTCTCTCTTCATTACTTCCCTTTTATGGAACCATGTTATGCTAGCAGTGGATGCAAACATAAATTTCACTGGTCGAGCCTCCCCATTTTGTATCATAAAGTTAAGGTGCTGTGAATTTAAGTTATGTGTTTAATATCACACATATTTAAGTATTCGAATCAGGATTATAACTCAGTATTTCTGACTGCCTGGTGTGCTCTCCACTACACTCTATTATAGATCTCTGTCCCTCTTTGCCCTTCTCTCCTGTTTACGTGTGAGATTTTCCATTGCCACTCAACAATATCCACAGACTTTTCTGGAAGCAATCAAGGCAAAAAAATTTACTCCTCAAACCTGACATACTTTATTTAAAGGTTAGATGACCAAATATTGGCCAGTTTAAGGCAGAGAAATGATTTAGAAGAAATGAAGTTACAGAAAGTTACAAATAATAAAAATTGAATATAGCAGGACATAACTTACTTTATTCAATTTATCTATAGACTCTTCCATATCATTCATACTCTTTCAGAGTATAGATGAGGTAAGAAGGGACAAGTGGGTGATAAGCATCTTAATGTGATGGCATCCATAAAATCTACATGTCACATTTAATCCAAGAGCTAATTTTCCATTTGAATTATGAACGTCTGTAAATAGGAGACAGAAGTGGAAAGCCTGAAACATCTACACTTTTGACCCTTGGCTGATCGAAATGTGAGGACCTCAAACAAAAATAAGTTTTGGTTAAGTTCCAAACTAAATTGTCAGATAAAGGGATGATAACATTTTTAAATACAGTCAATGTAAATATTGATATTGACTTTAATGCATCTCTATTGAATCACATGGTGTATACAGAAGTATATGTAAAAGTTATTTTTAGGTCACTGTAACTCTGTACAGCCAGCCACACAGTAGATATCCCTCTGCAGGCTTTCACAGCAACAATGAAAGGCAAAATGCTCAAGTGCTCTGACAAGGGTGTGATGATTTATGCAACACAAATCTTTCAGTACATAGTAAATAAACCAGGGCTTTAACCTACATATTTGAAAATACTTAGTATAGATCTGCAATTGCCAAAACATCTTCACATGCTATTTCCGAAGTGTTACGTATGTATTTATGCATGTCTTGGCTTGTTCCAGAAAGGATTAAATGCGATCAAAATACATAGATGACAAAATAAAATATACTTTGGCAAGGATGAGTGTGAATGCAGTGTGGAACGATACAGAGAGGTGACTGCTTTGATTAAGGGTAGAGGCATATTTTGCCTAAATATCTTCTTTTAATTCACTGGGAATGGTATGTATCACATATGTGGAAATAGACTCCCAGAATGTAAGAGTATAGCTGCAAAACTTTCATTCAGCATCTTTTATTAGATTCACTCTACATTTTAATTATGAAAAAGAATATACTTCTTGATTTTAAAAAGTCTAAAGCAGACATAGAGGAAGTGAGAGTCTGTCTCCTCCCCGATGTTATACTCTGCATATTTTGTAAAGTCTAAACTATGGAGTAGGAATCAGTGTAGATGGAAGGTCAGGTTCCACTGATGTATTCAACACACATTTATTACATGTCTATGATTCCCCAGGCTCTCTTTTGGGCTTCTTGCAAAACAGTGGTGAAATTGTCACATTCCCTACCTTCTGAGATCTGGGAGGGGCAGACACTCATTATCCAAATATACTAACAACTATGTCATTACATGTTCTGGGTAGACACCATGCAGGAGAATAGCAGGCTACAAATAAAGTTGGAGCCTGACCTCACCTGAGGCATGGAGTTATTTGGACTGGAGCCATTATGGATAAGATCAAGTGTACAAAGAAGACAGTGGGAAAGGGGACTGTGGAATCATTATCTGAGGGGGAAACAGCATTGCAAAGGCTCTGAAGTTGAAAAGAGATAAATTAATTTGTGAAATCCAATTGGGAAGACACTAGTTAATTTAGGAAAATCTAAAACACATCAGCATGTTTTAAGTGTGGAAGAGAGGGTTATGAAAAGGAGTTGACAGAGATGTAGGAAAAGACCAGATCATGCAGTGGGAGACAGGGCTGTGGGCGCTTCTGGTGTTTGTACTTCCTTTCCTGGCTAATCCGTTATAGAATTTCATTTAGATAAAATGTAAAACCAAGACTCTGATTACATGCAATAACAGAAATTCCATGACTCTCTCATCACATTATTTGATTAGGTCCTTACATTAGTGTATTGGATGTATCTCAAATTAGCTAACCACAGTTTTGAAGTTCTTTAAAATCTTAATTAATCACTGAAAATAATATATTTTTGGTTCACTACTTGTGTTAGGCTCAGGTAAAATGCTTCTTTGTGGTCCTAAACTGTTTCTATATCTACCTATCTACCTAAAGGAAATATCACTCATTGTACATTAAAAAATTACCAAAACCTTTCCCACTTTTGTATTTGGAAATATTCGGAGAAGAAAGTTTCCCCGTTCTTTGGAAATGTAACATCATAGCAGAGATTTCATGGGTGGGGACTTAAGCTACTCTCCCTGTTGAACAAAACTTCTATCCTGAGGATTAAAAGGAAAGACGTAGCCAAACAAACAAATAAACAAACAAAAGATAAAATAAACTAAGAGAAAAAAGCCACAATTAGAAATGATTCTTCTTACTCTAAAAATTTATAAACATTCTTACTCTAAAAAAAAATTTATAAACATTCTTACTCTAAAAATTTATAAACGAAAAGAACTATTTGTCCTGCCTTTCCTGCACAAACCACTTTTCAGATTAATAAAATAGCTTCACTGATGAGGAAAAGTTCTTTATATAAGAATGCCAGCTCATGAATGTGTGGTGAATGATGAGACTGGAAATTAATTTTTAGCTTTTGAGGAAGTGGATAATCCCAACATACTAAAATCTTTGTGTAAAGGATTAATGGAAGACCAGATATTCACATGGTATCCATAAGCTCAGAGCTTATGTTTTTTTGATAGGTGAGGTTTTCCAGGGATCTGGTTACCACTGCATTGACTGATGATTAGTCTTAGAAACATTATAGGTGAGATGGCCAGAAATTTGGATGCCTTGTGATTTGAAATATGTAGGGCACAAAATTCCCTAAAAAGTATGAGTGTCAAAGACATTTAAACTGTATTGAATAAACATCTACATATCAACTCAAGTGTGTCTTCAGCAAATCAGTGTTACAGAAAAATAAATAAATAAAGAGAATTAAGAGTCATAGCAACAAAATGTAACCTGTAATCCTTGCTTGTGTCTTTTTTTAAACAAAAATGTATAAAAGATATTTTAGGAAAAATAGGGGATGTTTGAATAGGAACAATGAGTTAGATGGCATTAAGGAATTAGTGTTAAAATGTAATTGTGAAATGTAGGATCCCATTCTTATTTTTTAGAGGTGAATACTGAAGTATTTGAAGAGTATTTGTCATTATATTTAAAATTCTTTAAAAAAATCCATTAAGCATATCTAACATTTGATAATACTTTTATGAATTTTAAAAATATTTTCTATTTACTTTTCTGTATGATGGAAGTTTTCCAAAATAAAAAAAAATAGAGAAATCTTCAAAGAATATCAAAAAAAAACTACCTCTTTTTTGTATTGTGAAAAGAAAGGAGAAAGGGAAGGGGAATGAAAGAAAGGGAAGCTCATACATGTAAGGAAAACTTTATATTTCTTTATAGTGTCTAACAGTTTTCCTAAGGCTTTGGTCCATAAGTTCCAAGCATCTTTGCCTCTGAGGTCTGCCCGTTACCATATTTCTGCTTGGTACCTGTGGTTTTACTTTTGCCCAATCCTGTTAAATCTTCTCAGCACCAGATATTACTTTCAGAACTTCCAGTTTCAATGTCTTAACCTGATCTTGACTGACATCCAGGTTCTTCATGAATGCCCACTAAGTAGACTGTATCCTTGTTTACTTCTGTCTGAACATCGAAACTAATTCATTTCACGCAAGGAGAGCAACAGAGAGAAGAAGTTTATCCACGACCCAATTTACGTGATAACTTGCACACTCAGTAGTAATCTGTGTTTTCTAAAGCATGGGATTTGGCCAATTACTACAGTTTTACAACTGCAGGAAATTGCTCTGACTGTTCCCCATAAACTGGGAAAAACAGACGCTCAAGGTGATACAATAGCTAATACTATTTATAAGTACTCAATATATTATTGATGCTAAGTTGAATGTTTGAGATAAAGGATGCCTATATCACAGATGCAGAAATAGAATCAGAAGTTAACCAACTTGCCTAATAAGGTCAATCTCCTAAAAGGTATCTGAGCTGGGTCTTTTATTTCAGCTTTCTTTGCCTCTAAAATTAATGTACTTTTATATATATCTCATATTCTAAGTTAAAAAGTACTTAGTTTGCAGAACTCAGAATAATATTATTATTTTCCATTAGAATAATGATTACAATATGATTTCTAGGGCATAGATAATTTCACTATATTATACAACATTTTGCTTTTTTTCTGTTACAACTGCAAGTTGAGAATAGCTATATCCTTAGGCTATTATGGACTTTTATCGGTGCATTTCCAGAAGCCTGGGCCCCAAGGCTAGGAATCCTCTATTATCTAAATTGCAGAGACCCACAGCAGCCTCAGTCAGGGCTGTGCTTGTGATAGCAATTGTGGACATACCTCTAGATTTACATTTGGGAACTCTAAGAAGCTTCTGTCAATACCCAGGGCATCCTTCAGAAAGCTCTTATTGCATGGTGCCTGAACTTTGAATTGTGTGCTGACAACTGGTAGCAAGACTCAGTAACCGAGTATTTTGCTGTCTGAGTATTACCCTACATATTAAAAAAATCTCGGGGCACGTGGGTGGCTCAGTCGGTTAAGTGGCCCACTTCGGCTCAGGTCATGATCTCACGGTCTGTGAGTTCGAGCCCCGCGTCGGGCTCTGTGCTGACAGCTCAGAGCCTGGAGCCTGCTTCAGATTCTGTGTCTCCCTCTCTCTGACCCTCCCCTGTTCATGCTCTGTCTCTCCCTGTCTCAAAAATAAATAAACGTTAATTTTTTTTAAGAAAAAATCTCACATTTCTTGAATAGCAAAATGTAAGGGGTCAGTCACTGAGGGGTGATACCTGCTTCTGTAGGTTATTCAAAGATAAGTTTTAAAAAATATCTTAAACATGAAATTCTAAAGCCCTTTAATTTTCTATTATTTGTTTTTCCTATTTGGGTTAGCCAGATTTCTAATGGTAGACTCAGAATAGATTCATTTATGTCAGTGAGAGTTTCTTTTCCTTGTTCTATCTCTCTCTATGCCTCTCATGCATCGTTCTGCTTTTCAGATAAAGGTTATATATCTTATAGGTAGAACATTACCAAAAAATTTGGCATAATTACTTTGAAAAGAGGCACAAATTCTGTGAGAACTTGTCTGAGGAGATTGCCAAGACCACACAGCACGTTCTGTTACTTTGATCCAAATGAATGTCAGCACCTGCTACTTTTAAACACTGACCAGAGTCCTAACTATATGGGCATCTGGATTTCCAATTTAACATTTATTATCTTCTATCTAAATCCTGAATACACATTTATGGGTAACAATTTTGTACCTTGTATCTTGTAAAAATTAACCAGGATTTGTACAATTCGTTTTTTGATGTTTTAAGTCTTTTTTTCCCTAATCCATCCCTTTTTAATGATACCAACACATATATACTTCAACTCATTTGACTTGTATATAATAGCAAATCTTCAACCTTTTTTCCATGCTTCTCACTAAAACCTAGTCTTCAATTCTGGTATGGAGTGAGCTCCACCTTGATATACTGAGACCTGCTATAAATTAATTCAGTATTTTCTGAACAAATAATTTATCTTCTGTTTACTAGTGTTCTGTTTCTCCCTAATGAATGTATACAGGATAGCTTTACCAACATTGTAAATTAATCCTTGTTTGCATCATGGCATGCTCTAGAAACAGTAAAGTGCTTCTTTATTTTATCAAGAAAATCAGAGTAAATTAATTTTTTAATTTAATGTATACATTAAAATTTCAACCAAAATCCTATCCATATAGTCATTTTTGCAAATACATATTGAACAGAATTATGTTATCTTTAGGGAAGGAAAATCTAAGAAATTATTATTTTACTCATGATGATATCTTCAAATTCTTTCAAGATTTTGGGGAATATAATATTAACCAGTGTTTTATTTTATTTATCATGAAGTTTGAAGATATGAAATGAAATTAAACGGTAAGAATGCAAGTCACAAATTTGAGTTATTACTACATCAATATGGAAGAATATATACGCATAACAGTCATTCCACATGAAAGTACAAATTAGGTACTGACATACACTTTTAAAACAGATCACTAAATTTACTAATGAGGAAGAATTGTAAGGAGTATTTTAATGAGGAAAAATAGTAAGTGAAAAATAAAAAGGGTGGCTATATATAATGGTTACAATTTTAACTTATGAGGAACATACAACAGTTCTAGATGTGTATGTACTTAATAACCTCATCTAAAAATAAAGCTTAAACACAAGTCTGAAATCATATACAAAAATAATTATATTACATGGGGTTTAGTACACTCATCAGTTATTTGAGCGAAAAGACAATCTTTCTTTAAAAAATAAGATAAACAAAAATATAGCAATTTAAAACAGAAAATATTAACAATTCAGTGTACTTCCAGTTTATAGAATATTGATCCTTCCTATTTTAGAATATAATATTCTATTTACAAAAGACAAACCATGAAATTAATAGTAAATGATCCAATAATAGGCCACATGTCATTCAGATTAGTATTATGTAGGCCCCTTTATTTAACCATAATATGATGAAGTTAGAAAAATATTATTGGGACAATAAATCAAACAGAAAAACATAAATCTGTAAAAACATGGTGAAAATAAGACATCAGAATGGATGCTGCAAAGGTTATACCTGGTAATCCTGCACTGGTTTTGGATGCAGCAAAAACACTGTATTAGTTTGCTATTGCTGCTGCAACAAATCACAACTAGGCTAGCTACTTAAGTAACACAAATTCATTGTCCAGAACGGTGAGATCTGGAGGACTGAATTCTAATGTGGGCATCACTGGGATAAAATCAAGGTGTCAGGAGAAATGCATTCCTTCTGAAGGCTCTTAGAGAGAATCTTTTTCCTTAACTTTTCCAGTTCTTAGAGGCCACTTGCATTTTTTGGCTTGTGGCCCCTTCCTTCATCATCAAAGCCAGAAACATAGCATGTTCAAGTCTCTGACTCTCTGATTCCGTTTTCTACTTAAAACACATTTGTCATTACATGGGGTCAGTCCAGCTAATACAAGATAATCTTTATATATCAAGGTTTTATTTTTCTTTTTAATACAAAGGTCTTGAATTCAACCACACCCTTTTGTCATTTATAAGTCCCTTTTGTCACATATTCACAAGTATCAGGAATTAGTGTGTGGATATCTTTTGGGTGATATTATTCTGCCTACTACAAACAGTATTCACAGTAACATTTGACTTGTAAATGCCTGCACTGGAAAGAAAGAAAGGCTCAAAACTAATGAACTGAACATGCAACATGAGAAATCTTAGAAAGAACCTCAGAATAAACATAAAGAAATTTAAAGGAATAAAATACTAGTTAAAAATTATGAAAAAAAATTGTATTAAAAGAGAGCACACAAAAATCAGCAAAGACCAATATTTATCTGAACACATTAATAAAATAAATAGTCCTCTGGTAAGTTTAAAACGAAAAATGTGTACATAGAAAACATTAGGAATAAATAATAAAAGGACATACTACATTGCTGCAGTTTATGCCAATGGACAACTTGGTAGCATTAAATTTTTGAAAATTTAGAAGCAATATGTATGGTACTCAAAATACAGTGTAGCAAAATTGATTCAAGGTAATTATAAAGTATTAATGGTCCTGTAGATGGTAAGTAAACAGGATTAATAGTAAAGCCCTTCTCCAACTCCCACAAAATAAATCAGATACTAACTCAGTCATTTCAATAACATTTCACCAAAGATTCAAAGTTGAAATCATTTCACCCCACACTTCGATAAGGAAGTAAAAGAATGATTTATCCTCTAGTTATTAGCTGTCATCTAAAAAAAGGAGCCAAATATTGTTGAGAGAGAAAATTTGCAGACCAACCTCATTGGAGAATACATTTGCTTAGATTTTTGTATCTAGTATCAAACCAATCTTGAAATGGATTTAAAAATAAGGCATCACAGCCAAGTAAAGTTTAACTCCAGGAACAAACTTATGCAGGGCTAAATACTTACATAAGAGGATAGAAAGATCAGCAAAATTCAATGAGAAAACTTTTCAACATAAAATGTCAAGGTAACATTTAACCATGGTTGGTAAAAGATAAGAGAATGAGCTTATCAAACAAATATTTTAAATTATCCATTATAAATATATCCAAAAAATAAAGAAACATATATTTAAAGAACTAAAGGACAGTTTATAAACAATGTCTCATCAAATAGAGAATAACAATAAATAGATAGAAATTATTTTTTTAAAAAGGAATAAAAAAGATTTGGATTTGAAAAATATAATAATTAAAAAAATATACTGAAGAGCTTGTAAAGCAGTTTTGAGCTGACAGAAGAAAGACTCCATGAACATGAACACAAGTCAATTGAGATGATCCCAGGTAAGAACAAGAAGAAGAAATAATGAAGAAAATGAAAAGAATCTCAGAGATCTGTGGGACACCATTACTTATGCTAACAAATGCATAATGAGATTCTCAGTTTTAGAGGAGAGAAAGAATCAGAAAGAATACATAAACACATATGGCTGAAATATTCCTAAGCATGATGAAAAATAATAATGTATACATCCAAGGAACTCAATGAACTTCAAAAAAGAGAAACTTAAAGAGATCCACACATAGACATAAATGCAAATTCATCAAAGTGATAAAGGCAAAGGTAAAAGAAAAATCTTGAAAGCAGTAGAAGAGAGAAAGACATAGAGAGAGAGAGAGAGAGAGAGAGAGAGAGAGATTTACTACATATAAGGGATCTCAATTAAGTTAAAAGCTGATTTCTCATCAGAAGAACCAACACTAGAGGACAGTGGGAGGACGTATTTAAAATGAATGAAGAAAAGAGTAGTCAATCAAGAATGTTATACCCAGTAAAAGGAACCTCTAAAAATGAAGAGGAAATGAATAATACCCCAGTTAACAAATACTGAGAGAATTCATTGCTAATAGACTTGCCCTACAAAAACTCTAAAGGGAAAGATTCAGGCTTAAATGAATGCGTACTAGATATTAACTCAAATACAGGAATAGTGATAAGGAACATGAGTACAGTAACTACATAGGTAAATATAAAAGCTATGCAAATGTATTTTTCATGTTTGTAAATCTTTTCCTGTATATTGTGAAAAAGGCTGCATAAAACAAGAGTTACAAAATCATTAGGCGAGTTTGTAATATATAACCATGTTATCTGACAATAAAAAGGAAGAAAGGGGGCTTTACTGGAATAAATCTTTTGTATGCTATTAAATTAATTTTGCATTACTTGAACTTGATTGCCTTAAATTAGCATGGTATTTGTAATCCCTAGGCATACCACTAAAAACATTAACTTAAAAATATAGTAAAATATAATCAAAATGAGATGCTAGAAATTAAACATTTTAATACAAAAGACAGCAGAAATGGAGAAACAGATGAACAAAAAATGATCTAAGAAACGTAGAATAAAAATAGCAAAATGACAGAGTAAATTCTGCAATATTAGTAATTATACAAAAAACAGATTGATTAAGCCTCCCAATCTAAAGGCAGAGAGGCAGAGAATAACAGAATGGATTAAAAATGCTTTTAAATGTTTGGTGTTATCTACAAGAGATACAACTGAGATACAATTTAAAGAAACCAGGGGCGCCTGGGTGGCGCAGTCGGTTAGGCGTCCGACTTCAGCCAGGTCACGATCTCGCGGTCCGTGAGTTCGAGCCCCGCGTCGGGCTCTGGGCTGATGGCTCAGAGCCTAGAGCCTGTTTCCGATTCTGTGTCTCTCTCTCTCTCTGCCCCTCCCCCGTTCATGCTCTGTCTCTCTCTGTCCCAAAAATAAATAAACGTTGAAAAAAAAAAATTAAAAAAAAAAAAAAAGAAACCAAAGGCTCAAAGTAACAGGATGGAAAAAGTTATGCCATGCCAATAGAAACCAAAGGAGCAGAAGAGAAGAGAGTGGCTCTAGACAAAATATACATTAAGATAAAAATTGTTACAATATGAAGAATATAATGATAAAAGTATCAATCCATCCTAAAACATACAAATATGAACTTATGTGAAGCTACAACATAGCCACGAAGCAAGCTTCATAGCCATGAAGCAAAAAACAACAGCAATGAAAAGGGAAATAGATAGAGAATAATAGACAGAAGCTTCAAAAACCCATTTTCAATAAATGATAGACAACTAGGAATTGGAAGAACTCAAACAGCACTATAAACCAAATTGACCTAACATATCTATACAACCCTCCACCAGCAAAAACAAATACATATTCATCTCCTGTATGTCAAGAATCTTCTCCAAAACAGACCATATGCTAGGCCCAAAAGCAAACCTAAATAATGTTATAAAATTAGGAATAACAACAGAAAATTTGCAAACATGAACAAATTAAATAAGACACTCCCTAATATCCGGTAGATAAAAGAATGAGTCACAAGGAAAAGTAGAAAACACTTGGAGATGAATCAACATAAAACCACAAAATATCCAAGCTTATCAGATATAACTAAAGCTAAGTTCAGAGGAAATTTAGAGCTACAAGTGCCTATATCAAAATTAATGAAAGATCTCAGCTAAATAACTTACTAATCCATTTTTAGATAGTAGATAAAGAAGAGCAAATTAAACCAAAAGCTAGCAGAAAAAGAAAAGGACACATTAAAGAAGAAACAGATATAATAACTTCTAAAAAGAGACAAATCAATAAAACCAAAACTTTGTTCTTTGAAAAAAATCAATAAAGTTGACAAACTTCTAGCTAGACTGACAAAGAAAAATAAGAGAGAAGCCTTAATTTATCAATCAGGGAAAAAGTATGGGACACATTACAACTGACCTTATAAAATACAAGAAGGATTATAAAAGAATACTATAAACAATTGTATACCACTAAATAACCTAGATGAAAAGAAAAAAAAAAAACAAATGAAAAACCTGCAAACTATCAAAACTGACTCAATATGAAACAGAAAACAGGAATTAACCTATTACAAGTAAAAGCACTGAATTACTCATTTTATTCCTTCTTACAAAGAAACGTTCAATTTCAGATCATTTCACTATTGAATTCTAACAAACATTTGAAGAAGTAATACTAATCCTCAAAATTTTCAAGAGTAAGAGAGAACTTTTCAGTTCCTTCTATGAGACCAATATTACTTTGATAGCAAAACCAGACAAAGGCATTATAACAAAGAAGAAAATAGACAGGCAACCTTTGGGAATACCGATACATATATTATCAACAAAATACTAGCAAAATAAATCTAGCAACATATAAAAACATTTGTAGACCATGACCATGTGGGATTTGTCCAAGGAATATAATTTTGGTTTAACACCTTACTGAAAATTAGTCATTGCAATACACAGTTTTAAGTAGAATAAATGGGAATAGAAATCCTCTCAATAGATGCAGAAAAACATTTGACAAAATCCAACACTCTTTCATTATAGAAATATTCAATAAACTAGGAATGTAAGGGAACTCTTTAATTTGATAAAGGACATCTGTGGGGGAAAAACCCACACATATAGCATTATATTTAGGGTGAAATACTGAAACCTTTCCTTTAAAATCAGGAATAACACAAAAATGTTCCCTCTTACCACTTCTATGAAATATTGTACTGGAAGTTCCAGCCAGGAAAATTAGGCAAGAAAAGGAAATAGAAGATATTCAGATTGGAACGAAGATTTAAAACCCCCTTTATTAAGAAAAGTCATGATCTTTTATATAGAAAATTCTAAGGAATGTTCTAAGGAACACACCACACACACACACACACACACACACACACACACACACACATCTCTTAGAACTGATAAAAATAGTTCAGCAGGTTTATAGGATACAAGATCAGCGTACAAAAATTAGCTGTATTTCTACATGCTAACAGTGTACAATCTGAAAATACACATGAGAAAATTTCATTAAAATAGTATCAAAATGAATCAATTCCATGGTGATCTTATCAAAAAAGTTGTAAAATTTATACACTGAAAACTATAAAATATTGTTGGAAGATATTTCAGAAGACCTGAGCAAACTGTAAGATATCACTTGGTTACAGATCAGAAGGCTTAATATGAAGATTACAATATTCCCTCAGCTGATCTACACATTTAAGAAAATACCTACTAACATCTCAGCTGGCTTTTTTGCAGAAATTGTACAGATGATCACAAAATCCAAGGGTTCAGAACAGATAAAACATTCTTAAATGTGGGGAAGAAAGTTGAAGGATTCACATCTCCCCATTTCACAACTTCTTACTCTGCAGTACCCAAGAGAGCATCGTACTGGCCTAAGAATAAACATATAAGCCAATGGAATAAAACTGAGAATCCAGAAATAATCCCTAATGTTTATGATTAGCTGATGTCAAAAAGGATGTGAAAAAAATTCATGGGGATAGAAGTTTTCTCAATAAATGATACTACAAAAACTACCCACATTCAAAGAAATGAAGTTGGAATCTTTCTTCAAACCATATTCAAAAATTTACTCAAAATGGATCATAAACAGAAACAGATGAGCTAAAATGTTTATCATATAGAAAAAAAGGAGTAAATCTTTGTGCACTTGTATTAGGCAACAGCTTCTGAAATAGGACATCAAAACACAAAAAACAAAAGAAAAATTAATAATTTGGATTTCATCAATATTGAAACCTTTGTGCCCAAGGACATCATAAAGAAAATGAAAATTCAACCCATGGAATGGGAGAAAAAATTTGCAAATTATATATCTAGTAGGACAATTTTATCTAAAGTATGTAAAAAGTTTTTCCATCTCAATAATAAAAAGAAAACCCAATTAAAGAAAAGATTGACAAAGAATTAGGATAGCCATTTCTCCAAAGAAAATATACAAATTGTCATTAAGTATATAAAAATGTGTTCAATAGCATTGGTATTTAGATAGCACAAATCAAAACCACTCACACTCATTAAGTGGCTATCATCAAAAGGAACCTCATGACAAGCATTGGTAAGGATATGGATAAACTGACACCCTTACACATTTTGAATGGGAAAGAGAAAGTAAAATACTGCAGCTGCTTTGGAACCCATTTTGGAGGTTCCTCAAAATGTTGAATAGAATTATCATATGACCTAGCAATCCCTCTACTAAATATAGTAAGAGATATGCAATCATATGTCCAAATGAAGACATGAGTATGAATGTTCACAATAACATCATTCATAATAGTATGATGTATAAACTACCCAAATGTCCAAAGAACTGCTGCATGGATAAATAAGGTGTGGTATCCCTATAAAAAGGAATATTTATTCAGCAATAAAAATGGTGTCTTTTTTTTTTTTTTAAAGTTTTTTTTTCAACGTTTATTTATTTTTGGGACAGAGAGAGACAGAGCATGAACGGGGGAGGGGCAGAGAGAGAGGGAGACACAGAATCGGAAACAGGCTCCAGGCTCTGAGCCATCAGCCCAGAGCCCGACGCGGGGCTCGAACTCACAGACTACGAGATCGTGACCTGGCTGAAGTTGGACGCTTAACCAACTGCACCACCCAGGCGCCCCTAAAAATGGTGTCTTAATACATGCTACACTGTGGGTGAACTTTGAAAACATCATGCTAAGTGAAAGAAACCAGTCATAAAAAGTCATATAAAAGGTCTCAATAAAGTTGCTTTTAAAAACGTAAATCCAAGGGCTCCTTCGTGGCTCAGTAGGTTAAGTGTCTGACTTTGGCTCAGGTCATGATCTCATGGTTTGTGAGTTCAAACCCCACATCAGGCTCTATGCTGATGGTTCAGAGCCTAGGGCCTGCTTTGGATTCTGTGTCTCCCTCTCTCTCTGCCTCTCCCCTGATCATGCTCTGTCTCTCTCTCAAAAATAAACAAACATTAAAAAAGGTAAAAAATAAATAAATAAAAGTAAGTAAACCCACTGGCCCCCTATAGGGCACTAGAAGAGGACAAGTGAGCACAGGCGAGCAGCTGATGTATATTTCAGGAAACTGATACCAGTTTTGCTCAGGATGGTGATGCTACAAAAATGACGGAAACGTCAGAGCTATGAGACTTGCTTATTAATTGGCTATGCAGATGAGGGTCACTAAAATGACCCTGATAGCACTGATATTTCTTCCTTTATGTTACTCTGACAGGCAGCAATTATATATCTATAAATATAAATATATTACTTAACCTTTAATGCATTATATGCTCATGTATAATTTCAGTGTATGAACACAAAAACAGGCATTCTTTAGATGTTGAACAAGACTTATTTTTTTTTTTTAATTTTTTTGGTGGGAAGATGGTGGCGTAGGAGGATGCTGGGCTCGCCAGGTCCTGCAGATCACTTAGATTCCACCCACACCTGCCTAAATAACCCAGAAAACCGCCAGAAGACTAGCAGAATGGAGTCTCCAGAGCCAAGCGCAGACGAGAGGCCCATGGAAGAGGGTAGGAAGGGTGGAGAGGCGGTGGGCACTTCATGGACTGGCAGGAGGGAGCCAGGGTGGAGGGGTGGCCCGCCGGCCAAGCAGAGCCCCCGAGTCTGGCTGGCAAAGGCGGAGGGGGCGGATGGAGTGTGTTCCCACAGCAAGCGGGACTTGACATCTGGAAGGTTATAGGCTAACAGCTCTGCTAGGAGAATGGGAGGGCTGGAAGACAACAGGAGGGAGAGTTGTTGAGCCCCGGATGATGGAGCTCAGCTTGGTGGGGAACAAAGGCGCTCACCAGCGCCATCTCCCTCGCCCATCCCCCAGCCAAAATCCCAAAGGGAACTGGTTCCTGCCAGGGAACTTGCTTGCTCCCGCAAACACCCAATGCTGTGCTTCTGTGGATCCATCCCTCCGGAGGGTCTGACTCCCTCCTGGTGCCACAGGGCCCCTCCCGAAGCAGATCTCTGAAGGAAAAGCAAGCTGAGCCTGCCCCTCCCACCTCTGTGCACTGATCCACCCCAGCTAATACACCAGATCCCCAGCACCACAAGCCTGGCAGTGTGCAAGTAGCCCAGACAGGCCACACCACCCCACAGTGAATCCTGCCCCAAGGAGAGGGGAAGAGAAGGGACACACCAGTCTGACTGTGGCCCCAGAGGTGGGCTGGGGGCAGACATCAGGTCTGACTGTGGCCCGGCCCACCAACGCAAGTTATTAAAGACAGCACAGGGGAAGTGCCTGCAGTTCTGCACCACTCCAGGGACTATCCAAAATGACAAAACAGAAGAATTCCCCTCAAAAGAATATCCCCTCCTATCCAGGAGATAACGACAGCTAACGAACTGATCAAAAAGGATTTAAACAATATAACAGAAAGTGAATTTAGAATAATAGTCATAAAATTAGTCGCTGGGCTTGAAAACAGTATAAAGGACAGCAGAGAATCTTTTGCTACAGAGATCAAGGGACTAAGGAACAGCCAGGAGGAGCTAAAAAATGCTATCAATGAGCTGCAAAATAAAATGGAGATGATCACGGTTTGGATTAAAGAGGCAGAGGAGAGAATAGGTGAACTAGAAGATAAAATTATGGAAAAAGAAGAAGCTGAGAAAAATAGATTAAAAAAATCCAGGAGTATGAGGGGAAAATTAGAGAACTAAGTGATGCACTAAAGAGAAATAATCTACTCATAATTGGTATTCCAGAGGAGGAAGAGAGAGGGAAAGGTGCTGAAGGTGTACTTGAAGAAATAATAGCTGAGAACTTCCCGGATCTGGGGAAGGAAAAAGTCATTGAAATCCAAGAGGCACAGAGAACTCCCTTCAGACATAACTTGAATCGATCTTCTGCATGACATATCATAGTGAAACTGGCAAAATACAAGGATAAAGAGAAAATTCTGAAAGCAGCTAGGGATAAACATGCTCTAACATATAAAGGGAGACCAATAAGACTCGTGACGGATCTCTCTACTGAAACTTGGCAGACCAGAAAGGAATGGCAGGAGATCTTCAATGTGATCAACAGAAAAAATATGCAGCTGAGAATCCTTTATCCGGCAAGTCTGTCATTTAGAATAGAAGGAGAGATAAAGGTCTTCCCAAACAAACAAAAACTGAAGGAATTTGTCACCAGTAAACCAGCCCTACAAGAGATCCTAAGGGGGATCCTGTGAGACAAAGTACCAGAGACATCTCTACAAGCATGAAACCGACAGATGTCACAATGACTCTAAACCCGTATCTTTCTATAATAACACTGAATGTAAATGGACTAAATGCACCAACCAAAAGACACAGGGCATCAGAATGGATAAAAAAACAAGACCCATCTGTTTGCTGTCTACAAGAGACTCATTTTAGACCTGAGGACACTTTCAGATTGAGAGTGAGGTGATGGAGAACTATTTATCATGCTACTGGAAGCCAAAAGAAAGCTGGAGTAGCCATACTTATATCAGACAAACTAGACTTTAAATTAAAGGCTGTAACAAGAGATGAAGAAGGGCTTATATAACAATCACAGGGTCTATCCATCAGGAAGAGCTAACAATTATAAATGTCTATGCGCCGAATACGGGAGCCCCCAAATATATAAAACAATTACTCACAAACACAAGCAACCTTATTGACAAGAATGTGGTAATTGCAGGGGACTTTAATACCCCACTTACAACAATGGATAGATCATCTAGACACATGGTCAATAAAGAAACAAGGGACCTGAATGATACATTGGATCAGATGGACTTGACAGATATGTTTAGAACTCTGCATCCCAAAGCAACAGAATATACTTTCTTCTCCAGTGAACATGGAACAGTCTCCAAGAATGATCACATGCTGGGTCACAAAACAGCCCTTCATACGTATACAAGAATTGAGATCATACCATGCATACTTTTGGACCACAATGCTATGAAGCTTGAAATCAACCACAGGAAAAAGTCTGGAAAACCTCCAAAAGCATGGAGGTTAAAGAACACCCTACTAAAGAATGAATGCGTCAACCAGGCAATTAGAGAAGAAATTAAAAAAATATATGGAAACAAACGAAAATGAAAATACAACAATCCAAATGCTTTGGGATGCAGTGAAGGCAGTCCTGAGATAATTTTTTTAAATATGTATTTATTGTTGGGAGAGAGAGACAGAGCATGACAGGGGAGGGGCAGAGAGGGACACAGAATTGGAAGCAGGCTCCAGGCTCTGAGCTGTCAGCACAGAACCCGATGCGGGGCTCAAACCCATGAGCAGCGAGATCATGACCTGAGCAAAAGTCAGATGCTTAATCGACTGAGCCAGCCAGGCACCCCAAGATGTTGAACAATATTTAAAATAACACATTATGTTTCTATTTTCCTTGCAAAACATCAATGCATATTTATTTGCGTCACAAAAAGTTATAATTTTGTTATATCAAAAAAGAGACAGGGTGCCTGGGTGGCTCAGTTGGTGAAGGTCTGATCATGATCTCACAGTTTGTGGGTTCGAACCCCGGGTCGGGCTCTGTGCTGACAGATCAGAGCCTGGAGCCTGATATGGATTCTGTGTCTCCCTCTCTCTCTGCTCCTCCCCCACTTGCACTCTGTCTCTCTCTCTCTCAGAAATAAACATTTAAAAATTTAAAAAGAGACATACACGATGGAATATTATTTTGCCATTACAAAAGAAGGAAATCATCTTACCATTTGCAACAACAGGGATGGTGCTTGAGCCTAAAGGGCATTATGCCAATTGAAATACTTCAGACAGAAAAAGGCAGATACCTTTGACCTCACTTACATGTGAAATCTAAACAACAACAGCAACAATCAAACTCACAGATCCAGAGAACAGACTGACAGCAGAGGTGGGGGTACAGAGTGGGTGAAATGGGCAAAGGTGGCCAAAAGGTAAAAACTTCCAGCTATAAAATAAATAAATCCTGGGAACGTTATGTATAGCATGTAACTATAGTTAAAAATATTGTGTATTGTATATTTGAAAGCTTCTGAGAGAACAGATCTTAAAACTTCTAACAAGGAAAAAAAAAAAGCATAAACCTGAGTGGTGACAGGTGTTAACTAGATGTATTGTGAGCACTTCACAATATATACCTATATCAAAGCATTGTGTTGTACACCTGAATGTAACATAGTGTTATAAGTCGATTATATCTCAATCAGAAAAAGAGGTATTAGGGCACATCCTAACCATTACTGACTGAAACAAGGTAAGGTTATACTTTTTTCAAAAGTATTTATAAAATTCTGATATTACTGACAGCAAGTCAACTTTTCTGTTAAATGACATTCTATAACAAACGTGCAAAGAAAACTCTTTGTGCTGATGTCATCTCCAGGAAATTCCAACCATCCCCCACCCTTGAGGTGGCTCTTAGCCACATGTCATCAGCTACACGTTAACTCTGAAAAATCCTTCCTTCCACTTGTGATACTCATTTCAAAGAAAGATGAATGGGGAACCGAAACAGAAACGAAAACATCTACTATGACAAGCACCAGATGCTATAAAGTGCGGCATAAGCATGGGACAAAAGTACGGAATTTCAGCCAGGGAATAAAGTACAGTAAATTGCCTAGCTAGGACATCAGAATGGTGCAGATTGTGCTTCCTCTCTCGTAATCAGCAGATGATTAAGGAGCATGGTTTCATCAAAACTTCTTGCAAAAAAATCAACAAACTGGTATGTTTTTCTAGTTGCCGTAAGAGTGGTTTATCTTCTTAATTGTAATTGGTTAAAAGTCTCAGTCATCAAAGCATATTGAATATACTAATGAAGACGTATTCCTCTTTGGTCAGTTACGACGGTATTCAGAGAGGAAAAAAAAAATAACAGTTAGCAATATCAACTATGTAAACCAAATGGAGATTCTGTACAGTACTACTTTTTCCACTTCAAAATGTTATTATTATCTATCTTGTAAATTTCTCTGGCAGAAGACATTTTAAGAAATAAGACCTGATGGAAGAACCAAAGGGTAAGGCTCAGACTGATTCTCTTTCTTTCTTTCTCTCTCTCTCTCTCTCGCTCTCTCTCTCTCACACACACACACACACACAATAATAATAATAAATAATAGTAATAATAGTAATTTTAAAAAGATAAATCATGGATCAGTTTCTATATATCAGAAACTATATTGAGGTTTGGATTAAGAATAGCCAATACAGGGCGCCTGGGTGGCTCAGTCAGTTAAGCGTCCGACTTCGCCTCGGGTCATGATCTCGTGGTCTGTGAGTTCAAGCTCCACATTGTGTCTCCCTCTCACTCTGTCCCTCCCCTACTCGTGCCCTGTCTCTATTACTCTCAAAAATAAATAAAAAACATAAAAAGTTTTTTTTTTTTTTTAAAGAATAGCCAATACAACAAAGAAACAGAGAGTCTAGTGGGAGAGCTTAATCCATAGACAAATATATGTTGATGCTAGAGATATGCTCAGGAAGTTACACAAAGGGTACTGAGCGCCCACCCTCTCAGGAGTGATGGTTGTCAGGTAAGAATGTCTCGAGAAGGAGACAGCTCAGCCAAACTGTCCATTAATGGGTAGTAGTTACCTTTAAAGAAGATGAAAATTATGGAAAGGGCATTTCATGAAGTGAAAATAACACAAACCAAAGTAGAAAGCTGGGCAGTAGTGAAGAGAGAAATTACAAGCAACCCAGGACATGCCATGAGGCAGAGAACAGTACAGGCAGTAAAAGTTGTAACAATTCATGCTCCCAGACTTATATACAGTCGCACAACTGAAGTCTTTTTCCCAACATTGCCTGGAATTACTATGGTGCCTGGGAAAACTTTGAAATCTTTCTGGGATGACATCTAACCTTTCTTTCAAATCCCCAATGACTGAAACGCAAATCACGTGAAAGTGGCCATCCTGGCCCTGCCACAACCATCGTGAGTCAACCTGCAAACTGCCTTAACAAGCAACAGAGACCCAGACTGTCATCAGGCCACCAAGAGTTCTGAATATGCTAGTTTATGAGATTTAGAAATAACTTTTTGATTTTCACTTTCAAAAAACTAAAATCTCTGTAAGTGAATAGATCATCTCATCTCATTTTCAGTTGTTTAAGCTCAGTATTCAGACTCTGTCTTCACTGAATACCTCCATCCTGGTTAGCGCTCTGTGTCCGTGTAGACCTGCCTCAGTCCTAGAACATGAAACATTTGAATCTGATTTACCTCAGGACAGCGGACTCAGGATTTTGCAAATATATATCACTTCAGGGTCTCCAAGGATTCATATGTAGTCAATCCATTAATCTGGAAGATTTAGCTGAGGTCAGTCTTTTACATAATTTCTGCAAATAAAACCATTGTTGCTGCTCTTCATTCTTTTCAGATAAAGACATTAATTAATTTCTCAAATGTACGGAGTTCCAACCATATGTCAGATTCTGTTCTTGGTGCATGGAATACATCTGTGAACAACATGGATAAAAACATCCACCGTCTTTAGCTGATATTCCAGTGGAAAGGGGGAGGCGGAAGCAGAAAATAAACAAGGGGATTTGTAACAAAATATTTTTTTAATATTATGCTGTTTTGTGGCTGACAGCCATACAGTGAAAACATATCTCCATTTGATTCTTTTGATATGGGTCCTGCCCATCACACCTTGCCCAGAAAATTATAGTTTTGCCAACTTGCAGTTTATCTTTTTGTTGGCATCCCTTGTGAGAGAGGTTGTAATTTCTTTTTTCTCTGCCTCCACAGTATAAGCCAATGTAATCGTGTATGTACGAAGCCTTTGAAAACCATAAATAAGTATAAAGAATCTAGGGGCAGCTGGGTGGCTCAGTCGGTTAAGCGTCTGGCTCTTGATTTCGGCTCAGGTCAGGATCTCATAGTTCATGGGCTCGAGCCCCGCATCGGGCTCTGTGCAGGCGGTGTCAGAGCCTGGCTGGGATTCTCTCCCTTCCTCTCTCTCTGCCCCTCCTCTGGTCACCTGCTCTTAAACATTTTTTAATCTAGTATCAATTTTTCTATTATTTTAATAACCTTATAAAACATGTATTCTCTGTATTCCTAATTCCTTCAGGCTATGTCCAAACTCCTCAGCATAATCACAGCCCCATTCTAATTACACTGTTTGTCTCATTCTTCTCTACTCTTGGTTCTCGTCACATTGGAGTACGCAGAATGATCTGACCATGATAGCTCCATCATTGGCTCATTTCTGTACCTATAATTTAACATCCTATGTTGGCTGCTGCTGAATTTTCAAGAGTCCAATTGTAATTTTCTATGGGAAATATGTTTTCATTTTCCTCCCACAACATTAGTTGATCATTCCGTTCTATGCCAACAACATTTAAAACTGTATATTTTTTTTAACTTTCTCTTTACCTCATACACCCACATCGTAATCAATGAGCAAAACACAAAATCCACCTACTTCTCCTCTTCACGATTACGTAAGCCCTGTTCTGTTTCGCTTGGACACCTGTAACAGTCTCCCTGCTGTTTTCTCTTGGCATCGTGCATACATCCTCCACCAGCTACCAGAACCATCTCTGTAAAATGTAAACCAATCATTTCATCCCTGGCTTAAAGTCTTTAGCCTCCACTTGAAACTGGGTTAAAACCTTTGATTTTAAAGCTATTCCTGACATGTTTCCTGTGCACCACACCTCCCACCCCCCCCCCCCCCAGCCCGCCACACACACATTTTATCTCACCATTACCTGTTCTGCCTCAGCCATACTGGACTTGTTGACCTTCCTTAAAGACACCGAGTTTATGCTTTTTCTTTGTAATATTTATTTTAATTTTGAGAGAGAGAGAGAGAGAGAGCAAGCAGGGGGAGGGGAGAGAGAGGGAGCCAGAACCCCAAGCAATCTTCACTCAGTCCTCGCAGAGCCTGATGTGGGGCTTGAACTCACGAACTGTGAGATCATAACCTGAGCCAAAACCAAGAGTTAGTCCTACACTTAACTAACTGAGCCACCCAGGTGCCTGACACTGAGGTTACTCTTGCTGTCAGACCTTTGCACTAACTAAAGCTTCTGTTGGGTTGCCCTTCTTTTTTGTTGTGTGTTTGTCTACTTGTTTTTGTTGTTTTTTAAATTGTTTAAAATGTTTATCTATTTTTGAGAGAGAGAGATGGACATAGTGTGACCAGGGGAGGGGCAGAGAGGCAGGGAGATAAAGAATCCAAAGCAGACTCTAGGTTCTGAACTGTCAGCACAGAGCCAGATGTGGGGCTGGAACCCGCAAACTGCGAGATCATGACCTGAGCCGGAGTCGGATGCTCAACCGACGGAGCCACCCAGGTGCCCCAACTTATTTTTGAGAGAGAGAGAGAGAGAGAGAGAGCGAGAGCGAGCGCGCGCGCAGGGGAGGGGCTGAGAGGGAGGGAGACATAGAATCCGAAGCAGGCTCCAGGCTCTGAGCTGTCAGCACAGAGCCTGACACGGGGTTCGAACCCATGAACCGTGAGACCGTGACCTGATCCAAAGTCAGATGCCTAACCGACTGAGCCACCCAGGTGCCCGTCTGTTTGTTTCTTAGGATATTCTTCTCACTGATAGTTACTTGGCAAGCTCCTTTTGTCATTCAGGGATCAGGCAAAGCATTGTCTCCAGAAAGATGCCTTCCAAAACACATGATCTCATTTCTCACACTTTAAAATTTACTTGTATTTGCTTATCTATTTCCTTACACTAGAATATAAACCCAAGAGAGAAGGTCTTTCTCGGCCTTGTTCACTGCCGCATCCCCAGTGTTTTGAATGATGCCTGACACGGGAGGAACTCAATACATGTTCTGGTGAATGAATGGATATAGTTATTTATTTATACAGCCCTGTCTCCTGTGTTTCCATCTTCATAGCCCAGCTTTATGCACAGGATCTGGGATGCAGTAAGATTTCAAATATTTCTCAGATAAATATCCATATAAACTCACTGCTCATGAGAGAAAAAGCAGTGTATCATTTACCAGTGTTATACCAATAACAGCAGAGTCATGCAAATAATTTCAAATACTTTTTTAAAAAATGATAATTTGTAGCTTACCCTTCCCCCATTCATAAATAAAATATTGCATAAAAATAAGTAATTTACCATTCATGGCTCACTCTTGAGCTAAATGACGTATAAATATTTCATGTCCCTAGGCTACTAGGATAACACCATTTGCTCACTGGCATGAGGATAAGGCATCTGGGACAGCTACTTTAGGAGGCATGATCTCCACATCTTTCTGCTTCATTTGCTCTGATTTTCTGTGATTCCTAAGTTTTCTTTTCCCTATGACCTTGGAATGACATTCATTTGAAAAAGAGTCAGGTGGATTTAAGAGTGAAACCCATGGCCTTGATATTAAGAGGAGGATAGCTGGCTCATAAGAGAATAAAGTTCATGCTATTCATGGTACCAGGTTAATCTCATTTCTGAGCATGGTAGCTATGAATGAATAGGACAATGACAGAAATGTTAAGTTGTAGCACTAGAAGGTTCATCGAAAGACCAAGTCAGAATTTTCATCATTTGGTTATATTTTATTAAAAACAATTTTGAAGCGAATGTAGTTTACTAAGATTTACATCATCAAAATACGGCTTTCTAAGGGTTCCTCGAAAACATGTATTTACTGAACCTTCCAAAGCTGAAGTGAAACAATTATATAAAAATAAGTACAGGTCAAAATTCTACATTAAAAGGGATAATTTAATGGCTATACACAATCCAATTTCATCCCAAACTTATTATTTGAGTTTCTGTCTCTAGAATTGACTTTTCTTTTTGTTACTGTGCAAGTGAATAGGACTCTCATTGGAATTTATGTCCAGGATGCCCCATAATTCCCACAGGTAATAATGGAAAAATAAATCACTTTACTTCACGATGTGCCTATGAAGCTTTTGTATTGATGCTTAAATCAAATTAAAGTAAGGTCACAGAGATACCTGACTCTCCTAGCATTGGGGGAAAAAAAGGGCAAGGGAGATTGAAACAGACTGCAAATATTTTATAATATTAAGACTTGATGAAATAGATCCAGCATTTAATGATGACTCCCAATCGTTTTCTCAGCCTATAAGTCTGTATTGTAATAATGTCGATTATTCGCTCTGGGAAGTTACCTGGTTTCACGTTAATGTCTACTTGATATCGTGATTTACTTTTTTGGGGATCCTAATTGAGCTCCTAAATTTTGTGTGATCTGCCTATCACTGGTTAAAAAGAGAGTGTCCTTTTGTAGCAAACACTATTTCAATAAATCAGTAACAGTTCAGATGAAGGGAAAAGAGGATTACTCTAAATCTCTTCGACCTTTTTTCATAAATACATGTTTGGATACTTATATGTGAATGTACAAGAAACCTAAGTTTTAATTGGCACAGAATTGTGGACAATGTCATGCCTACAATGTATTCAGCACCTTATTGGTGATGTACACAAACAAATTAATGATAAGTTCTTGCCAAAAGAATTTAAAGTTGAGCACATTAAACATTCTAAGAATTGAAACAGCTTCAGCAAACTTGTAAAAGGAAATAGATCAGAGAAATAAAATAAAAACAAACTCCAAAACCTTCTGCATTTGTAAAGGAATAGGTTGCTCCACCCAGAGAGACATACTTTGTAACACAGTCAGGAGATGATTTGCATATGTCTTTTATGCATCCATTGATAAAAATAAAAGATATTGATTATGGAAGTGGAAAAATCCACATTAGAGTGTACTTCTGGTCTTTTCTCTCAGAGAAGAGGGATGGGCTAAGTGAGAATACAACTGCTGAATATCAATCAATCACTTAATCAATCAGCCAATCAATCCTGCTAGTTTTTATACATGCCCTAAGAATTAAGCAGTAGGTTAGCAACTTACGCATAAATTGGGTATGATTTCAATTCCCGAAGATGAACCGCATGATCAGTAAAACAGTTCTGAGTTGTAACCATGCTCTGACCGTGATGAGCTATGTAACTAAGTGAATCAATGCATCGTCATCTCCATTCCCAAAGGAGAGGATTAACTACTTATTTTAAAAGTATCTTTCAACAACAGAATGGCAAAATATGTGGGTTCATTTCTCCTCTCCTTTGATTCCCAACACACTAGCAATTATCAAAGTAAACAGTAGTGCAACATTATAGATTTGAAGGAAATCTGAAATAATTTGCGTGGCTCAGGTCATGATACTAGTTAGTGAGACAAATGCAGGGCACTGAGTCCCCTAAATTTTAGTTAGATGGCTTTACACCACACTAAAGTGTAAGAATTGGAATTTTTTGCCAGATACATTTAGTGCATTTAGTGTATTTAACTGCTTATGAAAGTACCATGATATCTATGACCTGGATTATTTTCTTTTTTAATTTTTTTAATATTTATTTTTGAAAGAGAGCGAGTGGGGGGGGGAGTAGAGAGAGAGAGGGAGGGAGACAAACAGAGAATTTTAAGCAGACTCCAGCTGTAAGCACAAAGCCCGACATGGGGCTCGAATCCAGGAGCCCATGAGATCATGACCTGAGCCAAAGTCAGATGCAACCGACTGAGCCACCCAGGTGCCCAAGTGGTTTCTCTTCTCAATAAAATATATAACACTTTAAAAACTAGTCACACATTCGATTTGGTGATTACAAATAAGTGATCGGTTAGGAGAAGTAATGAAACTAATTTTCTGAAACAGAACTCATAAATTACTCTGAAGATTTGGTCTTTTCAATTAACCCAAGAGAACATTCCAAAAGTAAGTATTTTAAGTAAAGAAGGCATTACTGGAGGATAACTTCACAACAGGAATAATGTAAAGACCCTCATTCACTTATAAGAAGATAGAACAGATTGCCAGATTGCCTAATTTAGAGCCTTGTCTCTCCCACATCCAACGTGTGACTCATTTTGGAGATGTTACTTATCTTCTCTGTATCTCAGGTTCCCCAATAGTAAAATGGAGAAAGTAATGATGTGACCTCATATGAGTAGTGACTTGTGCTTTGTTAAAATTCAATAGTGGTATATTTATTAACAGGTAAATCCTGTAACATTTTCTAGTATGAAAACATGTTTATCATGTTCTCTATAATAATTTATTTCTCTGTTAGTTTGCTTGGGGTGCCATAGCAAAGTAACATAGACTTGGTGACTTAAATAAGGGGAATTTATTTCTGAGAGTTCTGAAGGCTAGGCAATCCAAGATCAAGGCACCAGTATAGTCTGTTTCCGATGACGGCTCTCTCTGTGGCTTACAGGTGACTACCTTCTCCCTGTGTGTTCACGTGGAGGGGAGACAAAGAGATCTGGTCTTTTCTCCTCTTCTTTCATAAGGACAGCAGTTCTTTTGGATTAAATCCTTACCTTGGTGACCTTATTTAACCTTAAATACCTCTTAAAGGCTCTGTCTCCAAAGATAGTCAAATTGGGAGTTAGGGTTTAAACATATGAATTTGTGAGAGTCATAATTTAGCAAATACCAAGTTCCTACCAAATTTTCTAATGCTGATGTTACTATTTTCTATTATAATTACCATATTTATTCGTCAATTAATTCTAACAGATATTTGATCAAATTTCATTCCTAGGCAATCCCTGAACTTAAATTTCTATGGAAGGTCTCACTTCATATTGTCTTACAAGTGCTTCCTTTCTTCTAAGTTGAAAATGAGCCAATATTAATGTAAGTGTGTGCATGTTTAACAATAGACTTTGTTTTAAGTACATCGGAATCTCTGATTAATCCACATTTTGAAAGCTCATTTCTAACTCTGAATTCTTAATTAACATTTGTGAATTGTCGGTAATTTACTTTATAATAGTTTGTAGTTGTTCTTAAGCTTATTTGACTTTCCACCATAATATAGAAACAGAGAATGAATTTTGACAAACATTGATACAAGTAGCTCTTTTTGGTTTCAGTGCAACTGTTCACCTAAAATATGGAATTTGATGTCAGAAATAGCAATGTAACAGTTGACCTTTGATTACATATGAATTGGCTAATTATAATATGTCACTAATCTCTGTAGCCCAGGTAAACACAAATTCTCCTAGATAAATGGAGTTACTTCACAAACTCAAGTTTATTTAGCTCACCGCATACGCTTGCCTCCAGCACTTCTAGTCCCTTAGAAATATGGACACTCTCCACCAGGTATCCCTGGGCATTACGAAGTAAGACACATCTAACTCAAGTACCGCGATTCTTCACCCCATGATCTCCTTAGCTGCTTTTTCCCCATCACATTCAGAGTCCTTCTGATTCATGGAGTACAGCTCTGACATCTTCCTCAAGACTACACAGCAATGTATACTGCAGTGATTTACTACATATTGAGTAGGTAAATTCCTTTTTATACATATTTTTTTTAAGTTTATTTATTTTCAGAGAGAGAGAGAAAGAGAGGAGAATGTGGGGAGGGGCAGAGAGGGAGGAAGAGAGAGAGAATCCCAAGCAGGCTCTGCAGTGTAAGCACGGGGCATGACATGGGGCTCAAACTCACAAACTGTGAGATCATGACCTGAGCCAAAACCAAGAGTCGGACATTTAACTGACTGAGCCATTCAGGCGCCCCTGAGTAGATAAATGCCCATACGTTTTTTGGTCAGCTCCTACCTTAGGACTCACACAGGTACCAAAGGGCTGGGTACCGGAGCCAACTACTAGCAACTACGTTCTGCCCCAGTGACTAGGGTTTCATGCTCTCTTGAGCTCATTGTTTTGGATTTAGGAAATCTGGCTGTATTTTCTTCTAGAAGACCCCTTGGGCTCCTCCCAGTGCCTTTTGACAACACTTCCTACCAGTTTTTCACACATGATCAGGAGTAACTGAAACCTGGCAGTTTAATTTCATTTTATGTTGATACAGGCCAGACTGTATGATTTTGACCAAACACGATGTTCATGGTATTCAGAGGCAACGTCTGTCAGTTGGAGCTGCTTCTTGAGGGGCTTATTTGACCCACCATTTCAGTGCAGGGTCCACTGTTCATGCAACAGAAAAGGCTAAGTTCCGACAACTATCTTTTACTCTTCCAAGAATTATATAATGTATCCACGATAGTTTCCTCATTTTTTTTCAATGTTTATTTATTTTTGGGACAGAGAGAGACAGAGCATGAACGGGGGACAGGCAGAGAGAGAGGGAGACACAGAATCGGATAGTTTCCTCATTTTAAAATGAGAACTTTTTCCTGCCAATTACTTTATGTTAACAACAACAACAAAAACCTATGAATCAGAAAAAGAAAGACAAACGTGAAAATACTGGGACTTGGGCTGTACATACATTATTCAAAGGAAGGCCAGTTATGAAAATAGGACATTTTTAATCTCTAAAGTGGAAAATTTACCCAATGATGAAGCTCTCCATAGAACGATAATACAAAACCAGACAATGAAGGGCAATGAAACGAGATTATAGCAGAAGCTAACAGGTAAAATAAGAACTGAGGTCTTAGAAATGAAGTCCTCACAATAAAAACATTAACTACCTTTTATTAACTGCTGAAAATGGATCAGGCACTCTGCCAGACTTCTGAGTACAATATCTCCAGTGTTTACAACAACCATTATTATGAATAGGCTTTCTTACTTTTCCTTTATAGATGAACTGACTGAGTCAATGAAAGGTTAGGTGATCACCCGAGGGTAGGAGAATTCTCACTCAGATGGATGTTTTCCTTTGCCAATGACAATTTTCTTTCCATGCACTGTGTTGAAGAGTAAAGAAAGTCATATTTCTTTACATAATAACCCAAATAGGGCAGCAGGAAAAAAAGGATGAGGAGTAGCAGCAATATAGAGTTGAGTTTTATTTCTGTGTCATTTCGCATCGTGAAAACTTATGATCTCACAGGTAAGATCCACCATATGGCATTTAGGTAATTCGACCCCTGCATAATGTGTTATTATCTTTCTCAAACAGATTTAAAAAAAAAAAAAAACCTTAAAGTTTCTTTGAAAACAATATGACAATGTCAAAATGTAAAGAGTATATATCTTATAAATTAATGATGGCACAAGTTTGCTGAAATCACTTTGGAAAACATTTTTTGGCATGGCCTAGTCAAACTAAAGAGGAATCATGATAAAATCCAGACATCCATTCCAAGAGAACCTCAATTCTCACCGGAACATGCATGAATATTTATCGCAGCACTGTTTTAATGTATAAATAAAAATTATATACATACACACGCCAAGTAGAAATGCTATATTTATATTCCTTTGATCCATTTTAGTGCATATATACATATACACATATATATGTGTGTGTGTCTGTACATAAGTATCAAGGCAATGTGTACAAAATTAAATTATAAAAAATACTCTTAGTCTGCCTCCACTTATATACATATTAAAACCAGTAAAAAAATAAACAAAATAAAAAATATATTGCATAGTGATGTTTACACCTACATGAAAAATTATAAAGAAATGCTAGAGAATTATTCATAAAACATTTAGCATTAATGGTTGCCACTGAAGGGGGACAGGAAATCAAAGTCATTCTGAGGTAGAACCCAGGAGCCTTCAAGGGGAGGGTTTATATTCTGTCTTAAGCTTGGTGCTGGGTATATGCTTGTTCCTTTTACTAAGTTGTTGTTGTTGTTGTTGTTGTTAGGTATACATAACAATATGTAGTTTGGTTTTGCTTTGTGTTTTAAATCAATGAATGTCCTCTTTATTTATTTGTTTTGAGAGACAGAAAAAGAACAAGTGAGGAAGGGGCAGAGAGAGGGAGTGACAGAATCCCAAGCAGGCTCCCTGCTGCCAGCGCAGAACCCAACTCAGGGCTCAAACTCATAAACCAAGAGGTCATGACCCGAGCCATTGGACACTCAATGAACTGAGCCATCCAGGCATTCCTCTGGTATTTTTTTTTAACTTTATTTATGTATTTTTGAGAGAGAGAGAGAGAGAGACAGAGAGAGAGAGAGAGAGAGAACACAAGCAGTTGAGGGGCGGGGGAAGGGGGTAGAACGCAAAGCAGGCTCCATACCATCAGCACAGCGCCCAGTGTGGGGATCGAACTCATGAGATCTCATGAGATTGAACTGTGAGATCGTGACCTGAGATCAAATCAAGAGTTGGGCACTTAACCAACTGAGACACCCAGGTACCCCAACGATGTCTAGATTTTTAATGCATATTTCGTGATAGCATTGTATAAACAAACAAGAAAGCAGTCCTTGGGAATATTACAGACATTTAAAACTGGAAACTTTGGGGGTGCCTGGGTGGCGCAGTCGGTTAAGCGTCCGACTTCAGCCAGGTCACGATCTTGCGGTCCGTGAGTTCGAGCCCCGTGTCGGGCTCTGGGCTGATGGCTCGGAGCCTGGAGCCTGTTTCCGATTCTGTGTCTCCCTCTCTCTCTGCACCTCCCCCATTCATGCTCTGTCTCTCTCTGTCCCAAAAATAAATAAACGTTGAAAAAAAAATTAAAAAAAAAAAACAAAACTGGAAACTTTGAATAATCATAGTGCCCTTTTTATGGGCAACTACTTATCAGTTCCTTATTCCTTTAGAATTGTTCTTTGCACACAAAATCATATGTATACATGTTTAAAAGAATAACCACAAGGATAACATAATTGCTGCAGGCATTTAGAAGTTAGAGGGAAAGAAAGATTCTGCTCATTAAGCTCTACCAGGGCGGTTCATGCACGTTAACCTCTTTCATCTTGTGCCCTCCACTCATGCGCAAGAGATAACAAGTATGAGATGATCTGGGGCATAAACCATCCCTCTCTGCATGCTATCCATCACAGAACCACTTTCAACATCCATATCAGAAGTTACTGAGAAGGGAAATGTCAGGTCCTTATCAGCCACTGAAAGTAGGTTACCAGCAGAACTGAAATTGTTATGATAGCCTATTTGAGTGGGCATCTCTCTACCAGGTGGTGGGTCTTTCCTGGAAACAGATAAGAAGAGGTCACTGCTAATATCCACATTGCCTGTTTTTATTGTTATTATTACAATTAATACCTGTATTTAGTAGATTTCCCTATTTAATATCAAAACAAGTCTTTCTAGATCAGACAACTGTAATTACAAGACACCTTGCTCAGAGTATAGTGAGACTTAGTCCCTTTACATCTTCAGGTACCACCACACCCAAAAGACAGAAAAACCTTAGTTTGTGAGCATAATTTGTTCCAGAAACATGCTTGTAATCCAAAGCACTTGTATATCATGCAAATTTTCTCATAATAATGGAAACTCAAATGATTCATTCCACACCCCAAAAATACACATATAAAAATGATGACAGTACTGTAATATAATACAAAATAATAAAGGAAATACAAAATAGAAAAATAACAAATTCACCTGCACTTATCTTTGAAAATCTTCGTGGCTGGTGTGAGGGAGACAAGAGAGGGGAGGGTTATTGTGTAGGACGACTTTCACTATCACTAACTGAATCACTGCTAGCTGTTGGCTCAATGGGATCTTTTGCTTTTTGTGCAGGTTTAACAAGGAACCTATCCAATGACACTTGCTTTTGCCTCCTTTTCATGATTTCAGAGGAGTGTGACATTGCATTGAAGATCACTCACAATCACGTAGCAAGAGAGAGAGACAGAGAGAACTATGGGTTCATTTGTGATCATGTGACATTTGATGTCACGTACTACTCATATTGCAAGACACTGCTCATTTGTCAACTTAAAATTTATTATAATTGGGGCGCCTGGGTGGCTCAGTCGGTTAAGCGGCCGACTTCGGCTCAGGTCACGATCTCGCGGTCGGTGAGTTCGAGCCCCGCATCGGGCTCTGTGCTGACAGCTCAGAGCCTGGAGCCTGTTTTGGATTCTGTGTCTCCCTCTCTTTGACCCTCCCCCGTTCATGCTCTGTCTCTCTCTGTCTCAAAAATAAATAAATGTTTAAAAAACGTATTAGAATTGTTTGCTTGTCTTGTGGAACACTCGCAGGACAAGTTACTCGCAATCCAAGGGTTTACTGTGGTTTTAAAAGATTATAGAGAAGGCCATGGCTTTGAAAGCCATCTCACTCTAAGTAAAAGCCACAACTAGCTTAACTCTTTCAAACTTTGACTTAATAGCTATCTTCTCAGCCTTCCCTGGCAACTCTATCAAAAAATGCATACTGCATTTCCACACTCAAAACCCACAGTCTTGTTGTGACTTCTCTGCTTTAGTTTTCTCCTATTAATAGACCCAATGGCTGTGTGGCCCAGGATTCCTTTTGGGAGCAAATGAAATGTTCTAAAAATGGTTGTGAGCACAGATGCACAAATTTGTGAATATTCTAAACACCACTGAGTAGTATACTTTTAAGGAGTACATTTAAAATTTGAATGAATCATATGGTATGTGAATTCTATCTCAAAAAAAAAAAAAAACTTTCACAAATATGAAGGAACAAATATGTCCAAGGTCTAAGTTCCACGTTTTGAAGATCATAGGGAAGTTCTCTCTGTGATGCTGAAGCATCAGTGTCTCAGTCTGGGCTGCTATAAGAAAATATAATTAAATGGGTAGCTTAAACAACAAATATTTCTTACAGTTCTGGAGTCTGGAAAGTTTAAGATCAAATCACAAGCAGATCTAGGGTCTGGTGAGAACACTCCTCCTGGTTTCTCCATGTATCCTCATATGGTGGAAGGAGAGAAGAGTATCAAACTCTCTACTGTCTCTTCTAATAATGGCAGTGATCCCATCATAAGGCCCTCACTCTCATGATCTAATTACCCCCCAAAGTCCTCCTTCTACATACAATCACATTGGGAATCAGGGTTTCAACACATACATTTTGGGTGATAAAAACATCAGTCCAAAATAGTAATGGCAATTACAATTTTAAAAACTAAACTCAAGTAGAGTTTAACTTATACCACTGAAGGTAAGATACACTCTAAAAATGGCAGAGGATTAATCTAAGTTCCAAATTATTGTTGAATACTTCCAGGATGAAGTCCAGATACACAGAAACCATGAAATAGGGAACGACTAAAATATGAAGTATGGTCAAAGTAATAAAGACAAGATGTAACAGATATTCTGAGATAAAGACAGTAACAATCTAACAATAGAGTGAGGATTTAATTTAGATGGAGTAGATGAGTGAGTTCATTATGTAAATGGTCTCCTGAACTGCACTTAAGAGATGATATAATAATAACATATAACCACAGAGCACAGTGGTAATCAGCTCGTGTTTGTTCCAGAGTTAAAATTACATATGATATATTAAAAAGGGAGCCTCCTTCTTGACATTCTTTAGCTCACTGTTATCAAAGAGTAAGTGAGGCATATCACCAGAACTATCAGTCAAACTGAATTATGCTCTCTATAACTGGTTCTTGAATTATGAGACAGTATTTTGAGTAGCTGCATTTCAGATCAACTCCTTTTAAACAACTTCAAGTGATTCCATAAAATCTGCTTTGCCTTTTATTTCCTCTTCCCTCACTGTTTTCTAAAATTTCATCATGTAGTAACTCCTCAAATGTGTTAAAAAAAAGCAGTTGAAATCAAATTTTATTAGATTTAATTTTTAAACTTTGTATGTTAATTGCACAGCTATATCAAATACAGGATTTCACAGGCACAAATGAGAGTGAAAATCACATTTATATTAGTCAAAATATATGTCTGAAAATACACAGGCATTCCTCAAAAAATGTATGTGTATTCAAGAAGTAATTAGATAAACTGCTTCAGGTGGGAAAAGAAATTCTGAGGGGGACTGATAATAAAAGACAATCATCTACAGAATAACCAGTGAGAAATTTTAATCTTCCTGAGACCCACCTAGAAAATTCTGTATGTGAGAGCATTGAGACTGGTTATTAATGATAGAAAAGGTCAGGGAGAGGGTGCTGAGTGCTGTATGTTCGCTCCCCCAACCCCCTGCAAAAAAAAGTAAAGAAGAACCAAATATTAGATGGAGATTTTATAGGGGGCACTAAACACGTTGCAATATATTCACTTCCTGTAAACCCACAAATGTTTAGAAAATAGGGCTAAATTTTTAGATACTAGAACAAATGGTATATTTGTCAGATTGGTAGATATTTTTTTTCTATGTCCTATAAATAATAAATAGTGCGACCATGATCAGTATTATTCTCTTCACCAGAGCCATGTATGCCTATTCTCATACATATTCATTACAAATTCATGGGTCACCTTGCAGACCCATGGTTTTAAAAAACTCCTAAATATAGTCTCTAATTAATACCATCAGCCTAGAGCTCTTGATTAAGTTCCAAATTTGTATATATTCAACTACCTTTTTAACATCTTCACTGAGGTGAAAAATAGGAATTTAAAAATTAAATTTTATTTTTTTTTTCAACGTTTATTTATTTTTGGGACAGAGAGAGACAGAGCATGAACGGGGAAGGGGCAGAGAGAGAGGGAGACACAGAATCGGAAACAGGCTCCAGGCTCTGAGCCATCAGCCCAGAGCCCGACGCGGGGCTCGAACTCACGGACCGCGAGATCGTGACCTGGCTGAAGTCGGATGCCTAACTGACTGCGCCACCCAGGCGCCCCTAAAAATTAAATTTTAATTATACCACCTTCCCAACAGTCCTGCTCTTCTCAAGGCCCTCCAGTGCAACTATCATTTATGTAGGACCTCTGAGTAGAAAGTCAAAACCCCAGAATTAACCCCCAGAATTCACAAATGCTGTAACAGGTCTATCAACAGGTTATATTGGCTCTACCTTTATGATAAATCCAGAATCTCGTATCATTCCCATTACTAATCCTTTTGTTCTCTATTATCATCCCTCACCTGGGACACAGTGATACTTTCCTAAAATGCTTATAATGCAGCCACTACCTCCAATGTTCTACAAAGCGACGAGAGCCAGAATACTGTTTTAAAACGCAAGGGTGCCTGGGTGGCTAAGTCAGTTGAGCATCCGACTTCGGCTCAGGTCATGATCTCACAGCTCGTGAGTTCAAGCCCCATGTCAGTCTCTGTGTTGACAGCTCAGAGCCTGGAGCCTGCTTCTGCTTCTGGGTCTCCCTCTCTCTCTGCCCCTAACCCACTTTCATTCTGTCTCTGTCTCTCTCAAAAATAAATAAACATTAGAAAAAATTAATTAAAAAATAAAATAAAAATGCAAATCAGATATTGTCAGAATCCTGCTTTTAATCTTTCAATAGCTTTCATAACATCCCGCAGATACAATCCAAAACTTATAACATGGTAGGTATGTGATCAGGCTGTGTTTTAACCTATCCAAGCTTTTGGCTCACCTAACTCGCTATACTCCATTGTGGTCTTGCTTTTTCTTTAACATGTTGTATTTACTCTCATCATATATGCCATTATGAATTAAATATATACATATGTATATGTATACACATATATATATGTATATATATATGTATATTTAAACACAAAATCTCTTGGATACTTTCATCTATTCTTGTGGCTTGAGATATGATCAATGTATTATTTCTAAGCTTTTATTTCCATCTAATACTTCTCTTTTAACCTCCAGATTACAATATCCAATTTCTTCATAAGAAATTTCACTGGAAATCTTTTAAAATTAACTAAATTCTCTCATTTCCCCTTGTCTTGACAAAAACTCTCTGTCTTCATTTACCAGCACCATCATTAACTATTTATGTCAGCTTTATCCAACCAACCAACCAACCGTTCATTATATTTAGACAATTTTAACTCATGAATATATCTCAATTTGCTTTATTTTTCCCAGCCTGACTGACAACACTCTGGATAATTCAGTATTCTCTCTTCCTTATATTCTAATAATAGCTTCTTCACCAATATCCCTATGTCCAGATCTGCTGTCATCCAAGCCATGCCAGTGTGATTATTCTAAAATGCAACGTGCAGGCTGTTGCTTCCTTACAGAAACTTTCAATGGTCCTTCTCTATACTCACCACACCCCTAAAAATATTTAAATTATTTTTAATGTTTATTTATTTATTTATAAATATTTATTTTTATTTATTTATTTTTGGGACACAGCACAAACAGGGAAGGGACAGAGAGAGAGCGGGAGAAAGAGAACCTGAAGCAGGCTCCAGGCTCTGAGCTGTCAGAACAGAACCTGATGCGGGGTTCAAACTCACAAACCATGAGATCATGACCTGAGCCGATGTCAGCTGCCTAACCGACTGAGCCACCCAGGTGCCCCACCAAGACACCTAGCATAGTATTCAAAACATTCATTACTTAGCACATAATTACTTCACTTATAATCCACTCCCCCATATTTTACATGATCTAGATGATCTGCCATTTGCCTTTATTTATACTCAGTTATCATCTCTCATCTCACAATCCCCTTCCTTCAGCCACACAGATCCCTGAAGATGGTCTACATATAGGAACCAGAATCATAAATGATTATAACCATATGTGTGTTTCTTGTTTATGACTTAATTACACTTGGTTTTATACAAGATGTTGCAGTGATGATGAATATACCAATCATCAAGGCACAGAGCACTGCTTTGGAAATTCAAGTGTTACTTGTGGAAGAGAAGTCAAGCAAACACTGATCTGTATCACCTCAGACCTCAAACAAAGCAACAAAATTTATTTCTGTTTTATATGTTGGAGCTTAGTGTTAAAGCCTCTGATGATATAAATAGGTGTATGTGTGTATATGTGATTTTTTTCTTATATTCCATGACTCTTATCTATTCTATGTTTCTTGGTATGAAAATATTTATATTTCAAGAGTCTTATTATATTAATCAAGTTACTATGTTCTGTATATTTGTTCTGTATAATTCTGAATTAAAATAGTGGTTATTTTTATTACCTCCTGCTATTTGGAGGGAAAAAACAGAGTTCAAATTGGATATTATTTTGTATTTTATTTTATTTTTTAAATGTTTGTTTATTTAGTTTTGAGAGAGCATGAGCAGGGGAGGGGCAGAGAGAGAGGGAGAGAGACAATCTCAAGCAGACCCCACATGGTCAGTGCAGAGCCCAGTGTGAGGATCAAACTCACAAACTGTGAGATCATGACCTAAGCCAAAATCAAGAGTCAGCCACTGAACCAACTGACTACCCAGGTGCCCCTGGATTATTTTTTTTTTAACTGTATTCAAGATGAACTACTCAATTTAAAAATGTGCAAAACACATGAATGGGCAATGCACAAAAGAAACTAACAAACTGTCAGTGAGCATATGTAAATGTATCCAACATTACTGAATCATCAGGAAAATGCAAATTAAAAACACAAGGAAAAAAAGCACGAGGAATATTTCTTCTTGACTGTATGACTAATCTGTATGACTATAAGAGTAGCTGATACTAAAAGGTTTTTTTTTCAAAGACTTCCAATATCAAGAAATTGGAATTTCCAATATTTCCAATATTTCCAATAAAATTGGAAATTCCAATATTAGGAAATATAGGAACAACTGGAACTTGGACACATTGCTAATAGAAGTGTAAACTGGTAAAAAAAAATTGCTTTAAGAAAATGTTTCACCATATCTACCAAAGCTAAGCATAAACGTACTATGTGATGAGCAATTCTACTCTTAATATAAATTCAAGAGAATTCATTGTATATATTCTCCCCCAAAATATATTAAAATGTTCATAGAAGTCTTATTTACAATAGACAAAACTAGAAATAACCAAAAATATCCATTAACAATAGAGTGAAAACATTTTTTTCTGCTCTTAAGCAACTAATATATCCATAAAACAAACTATTTCTAGTTGAAGAAACACAGATTAAACTATTAACTAAAAGTTTCAGAGAGAAAAGATGCTGTAATTAGGATTTTGTCCATAAGAAATTTTAAAACCTGGACAAAAACAGACTAAGAATAATGATTATATTGAGAGGAGGGATGTGCACAAGTATTGACTGGAAATGGCCAGGTGGGATACTTTTGGGGTGCAGCAGCTCTGTACCATAATCTGGAGACCAATTGCAAGAGTTTTTCCCTATGTAACAATTACTGAAGCCTCACTTAGGACTTGTGTGTTTTATTGTATATAAGTGAAACCTAGTTAATAGTAAACATTCATAGTTTACTATAGTAGTCAAAAAACAAAGCTCTTTTTTTTTTAATTTTTTTTTTACTGTTTATTTTTGAGAGAGAGAGAGAGACAGCGCAAGTTGGGGAGGGGCAGAGAGAGAGGGAGACACAGAATCCAAAGCAGTCTCCAGTCTCCGAGCCATCAGCACAGTGCTGACGCGGGGCTCGAACACATGAACTGTGAGATCATGACCTGAGCCAAAGTTGGTCACCTAACCAACTGAGCCACCCAGGCACCCCCGAAGCTCTTCTTTAAAAGCAAAGAAATCATTGGGTCTTCTTTTGTCATACAATTTTACATCACTTATTACTGAATCCCTCTGGGGCTTCCAGTTAATTACCACAGATACATGAATTTTTATTACTCTTATTATTCACAGTATTATTAGTTCACTAGTCCATATTTTAAACTAATTTAATAGGAAAATATCTCTGCCAGTTATCACCAACAAATAAATTATATATCTAAGTTTGTTCTATAATACCGTATAACAGAATTTTAAAGATTATAAGCTCAAGTTCATTCAAAATAAAGCAAATTAAAGACAAGGAAGAAATAAAATAATAATTTGAACATAAAAAATAACAACATTTGATGAAAAAGAAGGCAAGAAACATTATGTCTAATATTTCTCTTAACTTGTCCTTCAAGTCAAATTAGAAAAATAAACAATGAAGATTCATAATTGCTCAGGAATTGAAAAAGAACTCACCTTCTTTGAATAAATTCAAATCTCATGGTCTGAAAAGAATAAACATGCAACCTTATGTTTCAAAGTAGTGATAGGACTTGCAAATGAGTTCTCTTAACTGTCAGTGATCCCAGTAGCAAGTTGTAGGTAGAGTTTTAATTTTATATATTGTATTACTATTTGATGGCACTCATAAAAATCACCACAAACTTTATGACTTAAGTGATAATAATTTACTATCTTAGAGTTATGGAGGGAAAAGACCTTCATGACTAGCTGGGATGAAGTCAAGGAGTCAGGAGGTCTGCTTTTCTTTTTGGCGGCTCTAAGGGATAATCCATTTTCCAGCCTTTTCCAAGGTTTAGAAAGAAAGCTCATTTTTTGGGCCTCTGGCTCCTTCCTCTATTTTCAAATTAAGCAAAGTTGCATCTCTCTGATCATTCATCAATAGCCATACCTCCGCGAGGCATGGAAAGGTTCTCTACTTTCAAGGACTCATATGATTTATATGTAGAATCCATCTAAATAATCCATAATAATCTCCCCATCGATGTCCTTAGCTTTTCCCACGTGCAAAATACCTATTGCTATGTAAGGTAACATATCCAAAGATTCTATATTAAGACCTTTTGGGAGTCACTGTTTTGCCTACCATACATATATCAATTTTGCACTGTCTCTTCAACATCTCAGTGATAACATATGTAAGCCATTGAATGCATGGAGCTCAAGCTCAGGGTAGAACTTTGGCTGGGGAGATATAAACATACATATATACATACATAATAACAATACATATATAGAATACATACATATATATACATACATATATAAGAATATAATGTGTTCTTTTTTATGTTTATTCATTTTTGAGATAGAGACAGAGTGCCAGCAGGGAAGGGCAGAGAGAGAGGGGGACACAGAATCTAAAACAGGCTCCAGGCTCTGAGCTGTCAGCACAGAGCCTGACATGGGGCTCAAACCCACAAACTGTGAGATCATGACCTAAGTCAAAGTTGGATGGATGCTCAACCCACTGAGCCATCCAGGCATCCCCTTATATACTAGAAAAGAATCATATAGTTTGGATGGTACTTAAAGCCTGGAGAATGGATGACATCACCAATAAAGGAAGTATAGACAGAAAAGAGGACTAAGGACCAAGTCCTAAGACACTCTAACACTAGCAGATCAGGGAAAGGAGGAGAGCAGCCCAAGAGATGAAAGGGCTCAGAAAGGGAGAAGAAGTGAAGCCAAGAATCTGTGATGATCTAGAAGCTAAGTGAAGACTGTGGGTGAGGATGAGAAGTGGTCAACTATTTCACTGGCCAAGTGGGATCAATACTGAGAACTGATCACAGCATTCGGTGAACAACTATGATATCCTTTAAGAAGCAGTTTCACTAGACTGGGGAGAAGAAAGTGGATTAAAAGTAGTGTAAGTAAAACATGACAGGAGAGGAACTAAATGTGATCTGTAAAAGCAACTGTTTTAGGAACTTTCCTGCAGAGCTGGAAGAAATGTAGTGGCATCTGATAGGGACATAAAAGTTTATTTTATTTTACTTTTAGTTTATTTTATTTTGCAAAGAATTGGATAATAGCATGTAATCATGTCAATGAAATCATTCAGAAAAAATGAAAAAAAAAATCCTGAGAAAGTAGAAAATTGTTGAAATAATGTCCTTGAGTATTTAAGTGTTGGCTTTTCAAACATACATGAAGAGGTCAGCCTCAGATGAAAGTTCAGGAAGTTCACCTAGAGAAACTAGAGAGAGTACAGAGGAGTTGGACATAATGGTGGTAAGTGGGTGGCTATGTTCATCCATCCCAGTGGATTTAATTTCTATATTAAAATAGTAAGGAAGGAAATCAGTTGAAAATGAGAATAGGGAAGAAAGAACTGGGGGTTTTACAAAAATATAGAAGTTGTGATGCAATTGTCAAGAAAGAAGGAGACAGCACAAAAATGCTGGCTAATTACTGGGCAGTGTCATGTGCTCAGCTAAAATTTATAAAATTGCATAATACACATGAAGAGACACAACTTCTATGTGTTCATGAATTTATACATACTTGGATGTTTTAGTTCAGAGTAGGAATGATGTATGCTTAGAACTGGATGTGGCTGTCAAAAGAGCTAACCTTATCTTCAACTGCCATGATCAAAAATACAATTATCCAGAACACAAGTGTCAGTATATTTCTTTCCATTCGGTACCATACTTTAAAAGATGAAAGCTTCAGAGGGAGGCAAATAAATATCACCATCTACTTTGGGTTAATACAATAGGTGCTATAAGCATGGAAGCAATGGAGAAATCAGTTTAGATTCAAAAGTAATAGAATTAGTTCATGCTACTTCCCTATAATGTTGATAAAATTTCAAAAAATTAAAGAATCAGAGTTGAGAAGCATGGTATGGATCAGTTAGGAAAAACAGGAGCTGTGATTCTGGAAGAAAGAACACCGAATTAGGAAGGATAATTTCAACCCCAGTCCCTGGTCTGTGATGTATACCTTGAGGAAACTGCCCCAGTAGGTTGTTATGGTGTGTTTTCAAGTAAGTAAATAAATGAAAGACTGAATCACTACATAATATCCCTGACCCTCAGTGGGGTTTCCCCCTTATGTAAAAATGGAATCATCCAAATTGCTAAATCTGTCTTGTGGATATTCAATTAGAACATTGTTGATGCTCTAACATTTGTATAAATCCTGTTGCCAAAGATAAAAATTACACTATTATATACTCTACATTGTTTTTATTTCACTAGAGAAAGACTTAAGCTCTATCTCCTAAAATCCTAATCATATTTGGAGGTCCTGTGAGTAGAAATCCTCAGTATCAGAGCTTACTGGATAAAATTTTAGAACTACTAACAAAAATTTAAAACACTTAGGAAATTTCCAGAATGTCCTGCCTGGATTAGAAAACCCTTGCTTATTTGTCTTTGAATGTTCTTTATTCACATCTTCAATATAATTTTCTTTTTGTTTTTCTGTAAAAACACTAAATATATTCTTTATCTCCATAATGAATTTCAGGGACTGGTAAGTCAAGTTTCTTTACACTCTTGAGACCCAAATTAGGTTTACAAAAAGGCTAGGCACCGGCATAAAAACAACATCAACACAGCAATAAGTGATGTTCTGGAAACTCCTTTAGTTCAGGAGTTCTTCTAAGGGAGCATGACCCTATTTCATGATACTGCTTATTTTGCGTTAATGAAGAGTTAGGGAGCCCTTGCTAAATAGTTATTTGCACTGCTCATGGATTTATGTCCCTCAATCAGGTGTTCTGAACCACTGAGATGGAGAAAATATAGCTTATCCATATAATCATTTTGCATATGTAATTGTAATCTGTGGTTTTAATGCAAAGAGTTATGCGTTTGCTTCTGTAGTATGTGTGTAGAATGTTGATATATTATAGATATCTATTTAAATTCAATAGAATTTACAAGTCTGACTAAAAGAAAACATGATAAAAAATCACTTATAATAAAACAAATGTTCTTATTCTGGAAGAAATAAAGCAATCTTCACCAATCTTTCATTTTAGTTTATGCTTGTCTTAGAGGTAATGCAAAGGCAGCAAACAGGAGTAATCCCAGCTGGTCCCAGTCTCCAAGAAAGAAGACATCCTTGCACATCAGAAAAAAATCACCATGTCTCAAGAGTTCTATTGAATCTTTATTGCCCAACCCCTTAATAAAACTCCTTCATAGCTCTGTCAAGATCTGCTGAATGAGTCAGACTCAGGGATAAACCAAAAAAATCTTGCTATGTAGCAAAAGTGAGAGCTGCTGTTCTCCATAAATTAGGTATATTTCACTGGAGGAAATGGTCTTCCCTGATACTATTATTTTCTCCAAAGCAAAGTCTTGTGAGAGGTGATTATTTTATATTTTTCAGTTAGAGTTCAACAGTTCAAATATATTTCCATTAATAAAATCATCAATTAGGGTAACAGATGAATTTTCTAGCTTCTTTAGTACCCAAAGGGGCAATTTTCACATTAGGTTCCCGAATTAAAACATCAATGGGAATTAAACTAGAATAAGGTATTTAAACAAAGATCTAAATCTGTTTAATTTCCTCTGTGTTCATCATGGAACAGAATTTTTTCCCATATGTTGAATGAAACAAACCTCAGCCATGTTTTAATTGTACTGTTTGAAGTGGGAGTTTGATACTGTATGCACATGGGAAAAACACACACACAAACAGGATTGGGGAATCTACAATTGCCTATCAAGTCGACTTCTGTCATTTATTAGGTTGGGGAAATTCCTACATCTCAAAGCCTGGATTGTACATGTGATTAGGGGATATAAAACCTGACTCAAGGTGTTGGATGAAAGACATTCAGCAAATTAGAGAATACTGTGAGTGTGGATTTTATTTGCTTAATGGAAAGAAATTGTATACTTTGGAAAAAAGTTCCAGTTGGATTTTCCAGCTCTATGCATACACTATCTGAAAACCTGAGCCAAAATAAAAAAAAATACTTATACATACATATATATATATAAATATATATATATACATATATATATATAATTTTTTATAATTTAAAAGCTAAACAAAAGCATTGCTTGAATGGAACAAAAAACACTTGTATACTACTTTATTACTGCATTTTCACCAACTGATAACTTTTGTATAGTTTTCTTTATCATAGTCTCTCCTTTCTTTCTCTTGTCTGTCTTAATAATAGAGATATAGATAGATAGATAGATAGATAGATGATAGATGGATATGTATGTATGCACACAAACACACGTAGATAATATCTTTCTATATACACATGCATATCTACAGATGTATATAAATGCTCGTGTTCTTTTTTAAAGCTCAAAATTTAAGTTGCAGACATCATTCACTTTATTCTGAAATATTTCAGTGATTTTCTAAAAATAGAAATATTACCTTACAATTGTGTAGCTGTGCAAATCAGAAGTTTTAACATGATATCACACTGTTACCTAAGTTATAGTTAATACTGAAATTCTACCATTAAATATTATCATGTGTTCCAGTAATGATCTTTATGGGAATTTACTGCTGACCAGGATCTAATCCAGTGTAAATGGAAAGAAAGAAAGAAAGAAAGAAAGAAAGAAAGAAAGAAAGAAAGAAAGAAAGAAAGAAAGAACAAACTAGAGTTAAATGAGTTCATTTCTTTGATAATTTCAGGGAAAAGATAATTTATTATATTATATATATTTCTCAAAAGCACTGAAAACTAGATCTTTGGAACTCATTTTACAATCACCAACATAAACACTTTATTAAAAAAAAAAAAAAAAGTAAGCACAGGGGCGCCTGGGTGGCTCAGTCAGTTAAGCATCCGACTCTTGATTTTGACTCAGGTCAAGATCTCATGTTTCGTGAGTTTGAGCCTTGCGTCAGTCTCTGCACTGACAGTACGGAGCCTGCTTGGGATTCTCTCTCACTCCCTCTCTGCCCTTCCCCCACTTGTGCTTTCTTTCTCTCTCAAAAATAAACTTTAAATAAAGTAAGCCCACATTTATATGCAAATACACCCATACTGCAAATAAAAATACACACAAAGTGTATTTAGAAAAGTTGCTCTATTTCAGGGCTACTCTAACTGCAAGGCTGGGCTTAGGTCCAATCATTTATTACTATGCACTGACAGTTAAATTACAGAACAGGATGTATAACAGGACAAGAATTCATATTCCTCACTACATTAAAACTTCAGCCTGGTTTCTTATTTAAAGATTGATACCTGACTGGCAGTAATTATTACTTTTTAATTCTCTCACAACAATCTGCTGTGTTAGAGATTATATACATTAGCTACAATAGATAATGACCAGTTTTTCACTACATCTACCAAGACATTAGAAGTCCTAAGATCATATCTGCATTGGGAAAATAATGTTACAAACCGCACGCGCGCGCGCACGCACACACACACACACACACACACACACACACTCACACAGCCAACACAAAAATGTAGCCAATTTTTTGCTAACTCAAAAAAGTATGGAGGGAATTTTTCTCCTTCAGGCTTCAATACTACTTTCACATCTTTCACATTAATTCATTGTTTTATTAATTGCCTTAATTTTTTAAACATATTTTGCACCTCATTTACTCACAGATTTAAATACAGTGTTTCCATTTGGAGTATTTAAATGATACCACTGGGTTGCAGTGGCCCTTTAAACATTAAATATGATTTTTGATGTAGTGATAACCTTTTAAAATGCATGGAGTCAATGCACTTTGCTTTTCTGGGAGGAAAAACAAAGGTAAACAAACAACATCCAGCTTCAAGTTTTTGTTACTTCAAGGAATTGAGAAGTCTGAATTGGACAGCTTTCTAAATTCTTTGCAATTATATCTCTGTAGACCTTGTATTAGAATTTGGATTTCTGCTTCCCAGTAGTGCCTGATACTGCTAATGTGCAATTAGAGGAAGCAAAGAAAGCTTGTTTATACAAATCGAAAGCTAATGAAATGGTGCAATCAGTGTGAATACATGATCATTTCAGAGCCGCACCTCCAGCACTTAATCTGATTCTTTAAAGAATTAGCTGCGGCCAAGTGAATATCCTGAATGAAATTAGCTTCTTTCCTGTTTGTCTTTTTATGATCTGGGTTGAATGTTAGAACCTCATTATTAGTACCCATCCCTTTTTTAAAATCATCCATTTTGTTTTCCTTGAAAGTTTCATCAAAGATGATTCTATTCAGTGCTGCTCTAATGAAAAAATTTGAGAAAATTTCCAAGTACATTCTCTGGGTGCAGAAATTATTTTTAGGCAAGATGGTATCTCATTGTTAACTATGCAAGAGTGAGTTTTTAACCTTAAAAACTTGTGAAGACGGCTTTGCTTTTAAATATGCCCTAGCTATAGATGTAAAAGCTTTAAATAATTTTAGAAATCATGCAACACATTCTTCAGTTTATAGATCAAGGAGCCAGAAAACTAAATCAGGTCACCCTACCATAGTGTAAGAACCCTAGCTAGAAACAGATTCCTAGGCTCTCAGGACACACATTTCCACAACATGCTGACTCTGCGTGGTATCTTTCCTGAAACCTAATTACTAGCATTAGTAAATTGTTTCGATTTATACAAAAAAAATGGACATTTAAATAAAATAATATTTAGTAATTATTCTTTCACATTTAGAGAATGAACTATAACCCTTAATATTCTTTTCTTTTCACACAAGTTTCTTTAGTCTGTTTCTTAAGATGAATTTAAAAAAAATAAAAAATTTTAAAAAAAGCTGAAGAGCAACATGGAATCAATTGTCAATATTACTTGTCTGGTTTAAGGAAAGCGATTATCTTTAAAATTTAAAACTTATTTTTAAGTGGTATATTGTCAAGTCTTTTTTTTTTTTAATGTTTATTTATTTATCTTGAGGGGGTGGTGCAGAGACAGAGGGAAACAGAGAATCCCAGGCAGGCTTCACACTGTCAGTGCAGAGCCCCATACAGGACTTAAACTCACTAACAGTGAGATCATGACCTGAGCGGAAACCAAGAGTCAAATGCTTAACTGACTGAGCCACCCAAGCGCCCCTAAAACTTATGTTTAAGACATGCCGACCCATATCTTACCATCATCGTCTGGAAGTAAACTGTCATTTGGGGTCAGGGAAGACCAGAGCCCTCAGGGATTAAGGCATATGATAGCAAGGTTTAATTGAGGGAGAGGTAAGTTCAGAGACAGAAAGTGGAAGGGGCAGGGGATGTCTGCCTGAACAACTTCATGTGCTAGAATCCTGCAGATAGAGGGGAATTGGAGAATTCATTTTTGTGAGAATAGAGGATATAACCAAGGAGACAGATGAAATAAAAGAGAAGATAGACATTAGCACCTTAACATGGGTCCTGTAGGCGCACCTGGGTGGCTCAGTCAGTGAAGCATCCACTCAGGTTGTGATCCCAGAGTCATGGGATCGAGCCCCACGTCAGGCTCTGGGCTGAGCACTGAGCACGGAGTCTGCTTAAGACTGTCTCTCTCTCCCTCTGACCCCCTCCCCTGCTCATAGTCTATCTTTCTCTAAAATAAATTTTTAAAAAATGACTTCTGTAAAAGAAACAATGACATATTTTAGCCAACATTTCATTTTTTAAAAAGCCAAACTGTCAGAAAGGGAGAAAACAAATAATATCAGTTGACCTACACTAATATTTCATTTATGTAGCAACAGCATAAAGCCAAGATATGAATAGGTTATTGTAATGTTGCTGATTAGCAGTATGTCTTTTTAAAAGTTCATGAAATGTGTTGTCAGCTGTTCCCTAAAGATGCAGTTCTGGCACAGGATTCCATATCTTTTCACAGGGGGAAATGTTTGTTCATATGTTGCAATCAGACTGCTGGGCACAAAAGGAGAAAGAAGGCTGACTGCTGCCAATATTTGCAGAGTTCTAACTAGATAGTCACTCTCCCCATCCCTCGGGGTGGGGGGGGGACACACAGATTTTAAAACTGTTTACAAGGTCAGAGAAAAGATGGCAAAAACTAACTTGGTCTTTGGTCTAAAGTTTTACCAATTCTAATCTCCTCTCCTATTAAACAATAACATGGAATTTGTAATTACATTAACAATCCTAAAAATGTATATTTATATACATGGGCTCACATTTTGATTCTGTGAACCTAGCCAGAAAAATTGTAGATACGGGAAAAAGAATTTATGCACAGAGATGCTCGCTTCAACTGTACAATAATAAAAACTGGAGACGACCTAAACAAAACATCAAGCATGTTCAACTGAACTATGAAAACCAGTTCAATGACACAAGGTAGAAGAAAAGTAGATATTTCTCAGAGAGCCATACATATTCCATACTTTTCATTCAATCATTCTATCTCCTGCATAAAAATCTCATACTGCCCCCAACGATTACCTGAGAGCTCGCCTTTGCATTTTACACATAAGACGCCTAGTTGTCACCATGACTGAAGCCATCCATGCAAGCAGTACCGCTGACAAACCACGTGTGTCCTAAAATCATATACTTCATTATTTTTAGTTTACTTTATCACTGAATATTGCTTTTTTATCAGAAATTCGTCCCTTACATTGCCATTGTCTGCTATGAAGAATTGTAAATAATCTACATTCTCTGAAGCAAAATTACTCTTTACAAGTCCAAGTACTTATTTTGAGAATATGTTTAATGCCTCATACAAGTGCTCCGTATAATAATATAACTGTAATAATTATTTGGTTCATGTTAATAACATTCGCTGGTTTGCTGATGTGAATAGTTGGTTAAAACGACAGTTTATCACCTACTTTAATGTGATAAAATCTCTGTAGGCTTCTTCTGACTTTAGTGTGTAATTCTTTTGAAGTCCTAATTTCATCCATATAGATTTTGGGATCATACTAAAGAGGGATGGTGTGTTATATGAATAACTGCGTTTAATTCAGTGAAGATTTAATGTTAACATTAAACAAATTACAATCAGATCTGTCCAAATATTTTTATTTTTATTTTATTTTATTTTTGCAGGAACCTGGCTGAAAGAAGGCAAAAACAGACATGGGTAATATTTTAGTAGAAAAAGGAGGGGAGTGGAGGAGAGCGAGAGAGAGAGAGAGACACTAATTTCAGTATCAACAGCGAGGACAAGCACATTTGCTATAACATGTAAAGCATCCACATTGCACGTACTAGGCACATAAAATGTGACCAAAAGAGAATTATTATTTGTTCCTATTATTTAATTTTTTTCACTTTTAAGAATTATTTATTATAGCAAAATTCCAGAATAAATAAAAAAGAAAAATCTATCATATTCAATTTTTTGGTATAGTGTTTTCATTATTTAATGTTTTTTTCCAAGTAACAAAATTACATACAAAACCACAAAGTAATCAAGAAATTACTCACTTGGGTCATATTTCAACATTTGAAAACTTGCTACACTTTTCTTAACCTAGGCAATTTTTGTCGTACAGTTTTGTGACCTTCTCCACGTAAATGACCTGAACTTCTGTGTTGTCATTTATGTAGGACTTAAAATCCTTTTCAATATGTTGATCAGCATACTTAACATAGTGTTTAATGGCATTAAAATATAATTGAAATACTTAATGGATTCTCATACTTCAACAGTAAATTTTGAGTTCTGAATTCATCTACTTTCTAACACATACGGCATGATCTCAGCATTTGCTTATTATCACTGATTTCTGTTATTAATAATTGCCTTCTTTGTGTGGATACACTATATTCTTCTCAACAACAGTAATAATAACAGTAACTGGGTATTTGCTGTGTTCATCACATATTTGTTTTCTTTAACAGCTAACAGCTGTGTAACATTCTTGTCTCCACTCTACTTGTGAGAAAATCAAGACCAATCAAATGTGTCTAGGGTTATATAAGCAGGTTGCAAACCTAGGTAGTTCAAGTAAGCAATGTAGCCACTCTGCTATGAATTCAGTAAGAATATCTTAGATTTAATTTAAATAGATTTAAGTTCAGGGCAGCTGGCTGGGTGGTTCAGTAGTTTAAGCTGCGGACTTCGGTTTGTGGGTTTGAGCCCCGCCTCGGGCTCTGTGCTGACAGCTCAGAGCCTGGAGCCTGCTTCGGATTCTGTCTCTCCCTCTCTCTCTGCCCCTCCCATGCTCACACTCTCTCTCTGTCTCTCAATAATAAATAAACATTAAAAAATAAAAAAAATTGAATAAAATTTATTAACTTGATTTCTATACTATTTGAGTGACTCATTCAATATCCCAAAGTTACCTTTAAAAAACTATGTATCTTAAATATGTATAGCTATTATACATATTATGCTAAATTGTGAAAATTCTCTAAACATGTTAATTTAATAACAATAATCAAAAATTAACACAGAAATTTCAGTTATACTCGAAGTCTTAGGATTGAGGCACTCTAAAGATCTTCAAAACACATCTTATGAATACTGTTGTTTTTGTATTTTATTTGGTTTTTAATTTGAAATCTTCTGTTTATACAGGTAATGGTTTTTGGAAGGAGAGGTTTCTCATTCTTTTGTGTTCTGGATTCCCATCTTCTCAGCAACATTATGCTATGGGATTATCACCTTTTTCTCAAGCATTTTCACTTCTTCCTCCCACAGGATGATTCCTGTCAGTATTTCTAATGCTTAGTTCATCCTTCTCTTAGTGAAAAACTCCTTAAACAAAGATCCGCTTTTCAGATACGTCTCTCTCTCTCCTCCCATCCCTGGATAACAACATCACTTACGGGATGTCCGCATTGTCAGGGCTTTATCAGCTGGACATACTCCTTCCACTTTAGAAAGGCTTCTGCACACTAAGACAACCAGTTATTTCATTTTGCTAAATCACACGAACTTGGTGGTTTTTGTTTGTTTGTTTTGCTTTTGTTTTTTGTTTGTTTTTCTCATTCATCTTCCCATTCTTTCCAGTAGCTGTTGACCATCTGAACCATCTCCTTTTCTTGCAAAGTATTTCTTCTTGGCCAAATATTTCTGTTTTCCTCTAGCGCTGAGAAAGGCTTTCTTGATCTTTGCCCTTTCTTCTTTCAAGCAAGTATCAAATGCTGAGACAGCTGACAGGTTCATCTTTAAGCTAGTTTTCTCTTGTCATAGGCAATCTCCTTAGACGATCTCATCATCAGAAACTGACTCCATTTTAACCCTCCTGCCCAGATGTCTTCTGACTCATCCTTCAAGTTCATATGCCCCATCTCTACTCAGATGCCTTAGTGGAAACTCAAATAAGCATCTCAAGAGCTAACCCCCTATCAAATCTCGCAAACCTGGTATTCCTTTAATTACTTATCTCAGAAAAAGAAATCAATACAAATGTGATTGTACAGGTCACACACTTGGGACTGCTTCTGAACACTTCCTTCTCAATCACCAATCATGTTTAGCCTATATTCAAGCTCTGTCAGGTTTAGGGGTTTTGTTTTGTTTGTTTCTTTTGTTTTGTTTTGTTTTGTTTTTCTGTATATTATCTGCTTTCTACACCTTTCTTCCTGTTCCTAGCCCTGGCTAGGCTCAAACGTGTTTTATCTAGGCTACTGCAAAAGTTAGCTAAGTGATTTTTCTTTCTTTTTTCTTTTTCTTTAAGTAGGCCCCATGCCCAGTGCAGAGCCCTATGCGGGGCTTGAACTCCTGAGCTGAGATCAAGACCTGAGCTGATATCAAGAGTCTGACACTTAACTGAGTCAGGCACCTCTAATGTGTCCTTTTTAAATTGATTCCTTCTTGTCTTCACTATGTTCTACAAATATCACCAAGTGTGATATTTTCATAACAAAAAGTTGGCCATAAAAACTAAAAGTCTTCAATGGCCAAAAAAAAAAAAAAAAGCTAATTATATGTATTATACATACACATGCACAGTAAACACATAATGTTTTATTAAAGTTACAAAAAATTAGCGGTTTCCTGTAGCTCTTAAAGATAAATAACAAAATGCATACCATGGCCTACAAGACAATGCAGATGCTGTTCCCCAACTCCCTGCCTCAACCTGCACGTGAGCTAATTATCCATTCTGTCCACTGGCCATGTCACGCCCTCTTCCGCTCATTCCTAGATAGGAAGCTTGCACACATTGGCCCTTCTACAAGGATGTTCAACAGAGACTTCAGAATTAAATCATATGTACTTTCTCTGTTTTCTATAGAACTTCAAGGGGGATTTTATGTCTCTCTAAAGAAATCAATCGTACTTCTATATCCTGGCATTTTAACTTAGGAACAAATTACTTTTAGTAGAGGTTTCCACTGTGTGAACTCAGATTTCCTTTCATAAATTCTCAACGAATTATCACCCTCCCTTTTCTTCTTCCATTCCGTATTCTAATCTTTGTGTATGTGTGTGAGTTGATAAGAAGATACACTGGAATTGTATTCTAACTAGTCAGTTGCCTTAGACAGTGTGATCAATGTGAGATATTTTGGCAATACTTTTCACCACCCATAGTTAAGAATAAATAGCCTGACAATGATACGTTGTAGCCCCATTGGGTTGTGGGCTCTTTCCATCCACTTTCTGAAACTTAAGGCTGTGGGGATTCTGAATGATCTGTTCCGGTCTGCATTAGTATGGTTTCTGCTCTAAGGATCTAAGTGATACATTATAATTAGGTGACCATGAACACTTACCTTCTTAGCTGGATGAGTCCCAGCATGTCCAGAATGAACTGACTTCTACCAGTGCCTCCAACATAATGGTTGAAAGCTTCCTAGAAAGTTAAGAACCTATTTACCTATTAGCTTTGAAGATTTGAGGTGTGTTCTAAGGATAACTATGTCTAGGGCTTCATATACATACTGATAATAAACACTGCTAGCAATTCACTTCATTTGTTTTTACTTTTTTTCCCATTCAAATGTACCTTTAGGCTGTTCCAAGAAATTAGAAAGAAATGCTCTAAATAACAAAATTATTATTTCATTCTGTGTATTGTAAGAAAAGAGAATATTCAGACTATATTGAGAAAAAAAATCTAATTGCTTAAATCATGCAGGGTTTTAAAAATCCATAATGGTTCAGCAAATATTGAAACACTCTTTTGCCTTTTTTCCATAAAAATGCAACATTTCCCCCTTCACCCCTCATTTCAATTGGGCTGTTTAGTCTAATTTATTTTATTATCAGCTGATACTTTCTATTGTAGAAAAAGTAAACCTCTTTATAATTTTTTAAAACTTTACTTCTATATTTTTTTCTCTCTGTCATCTGTGTGGCACCTCTGTTCTCCCTCCCCTCTTCTCTATTCTCTAATCCCTCTTCCTCCCTTTCCCTTTCTCTCTCTCTCTCTCTCTCTCTCTCTCTCTCTCTCTCACACACACACACACACACACACACACACAGTTTGATTCTGTATTCAGATTTTTTTGGTACTTCAGTATTTTTCAATCATGCCAGCATTTATAGTTTAACTTGAGGCGCCAGGATTCATTACTTGTACAGGTCTTCAAATACGTTATCATAACACTTGCTCTTTTCCTCTGGCTGATGAAAATAAAATTACATTTACCCTTTAGCCATTTTTCATTAAGAATACATTCTCAAACACAGCATACTAATGTATTTTCTCCTTAAGCAGATCCATGGATTGGTCAAAATATAGTTATTTGTGTAGCCTGTAAGATGAAGCCCCAACTTAGGAACTGGTGCTGGACGAACTTTCTCATTCAATACTAAAGGCAACTATACTAGTTTTAAATGGTTATATACATATCCCAATTCAAGACTGGAGCCACTTCCTGTAAAGGGAAAGGTGGAGAGGGAGAAGACTGCTGAGAAAGAGGAGGTCTTACAGATTCAGGGTGTATGTGTTTGTGGCAGTCACAGTTGCCCACCCAATATATACCCCCCTTCTTCCTTCCTAAGGAAGCTTAGGGATGGAAATACATGCAATGAAAAGCTACATTCCCTGGACATTCTTGCAACTAAAGATGTCCATGTGACTCAGGTCTGACCAATGAAATGTAAACAGGGTCTTACTGGTTCCCAGCAAAGATTTTTGAAATGGTACAGGCTCATTCTGCATGCACCTTTTGTCTTTTGTCTTTCCCTAATCACCTGGACATTGAATGCAATGGAAGAGTTGATACTGCAGAATTCTAATGATAGGGTAAAAACATTGCCAGTCTCTCATTTCACCATGTAGCCCAGAACCAAAACTGGATCACCATATCCTTCCAGATTATTATTCTTTTCTTCTTCATTGTCTTTCTCATCCTTTTTTGTCATAGCTTTATTGAGATATAATTGATACTCAAAAACCTGTACATATTTAAGGCATACAGATTGATGAGTGTGGATGTATGTAAACACATACGCTCACCACAATAAATTTATGAACACCTCCCGAAGTTTCTCTGTCCCCCTTTTATTTATTATTTTATTTCTTGATTTGTTGGGTTCTTCTTTGTGTATGGTAAGAACACTGAAGATGAGATTTACCCTCTTAACAAAGTTTGAAGGGCACAATACCATATTGCTAACTGTAAATGCCATGCTGTATAGGAGATCTCTAGAACTTCTTCAAGTAACATAACAGAAGTTATATATACCCATGGAATGGCAACTCTCCACTTTCCCCACCCATGACAACCTCTATTGTATTCTCTGCTTCTAGGCGTTTGGTTACTTTAGATATCTCATGTCAGTGAAATCAGGCAGTATTTGTCATTCTGTGACTGGCTCATTCCACTTAGCATAACAAGTTCACAAGGATATGGAGAAGTTGGAACACTTGTACCCTGTTGGTAGAATGTGAAATGGTACAGCAGCTATGGAAATTAGGGTAGAGGTTCCTAAAACAAAAGTCAATAGAACGACCATATGATCCAACAACTCTACACTCTGGGTATATCTCCAAAATATATCCTAAATATACTTTAAAACTATATATGCACTCCTATGTTGATTGCAGCATTACTTACAATAGCCAAGATATGGAAACAATCCAAGAGTCCATTAACAGATGAATGGATAAAGAAATTGTAGCATAGTGCGATGGAATATTATCTAGCTTTATAAAAGGACATTCTGCCATTTGTGACAACATTGATGAACAAAATTTCTTCTTATGTGAGCAAAATACATTCTCTATTATGTGAGCCGCTGTGATTTAGGTCTTGCATTAGGAAGAGCTAAGCCTATTCCTAGCACACGGTAATTTTATAATGGTGCAGAAAGAGGTCAGAATTATGAAGTTGTGTAGGAGACTGTACATTATATATTTGGTTATATCACCTCTCCAGTATTTTCTTGCATTGATTTTCACTATTAAGCTATTTTTCTTGGCATGTTAATGTGACCATCAGCCATAATGTTTGTGACGCGAGTTAAGCAAAGGTAAAATGCATGAAAAAGTTCCAAAAATAAGTAACTACTGGTGGGTAGTGTTGCAAGGTAAGTCCTACAGTGCTTTTCAGAGGTTTCATAGTTGGAGCAGGATGTGGACTCAGCAGCTTTTTAAAGGCTATTTTTTAGAATAAGATTTTATGGCTACCAAAGTAACAATTTACCCTACATTTACAATACAGAAAAAAAGAAACCTTCACTATTCTATCTCCTAGACATAACCACCACTTTCCTTCTGGGTTATAAATCCTTTTCAGTTGACATGTATATATTTCTATATAATATGATAGGCCATTTTTAAATACCAATGATATTTAATGGCTGACAATATTTCATCACAATGATAAGTTCCACATAGAGCTATTAAACTATCTTATTTTCGGAAATTGTGGTGTTTTACAGGTATCCCCTATGATAACTATTACTAAGATATAGATCATAAATCTTTCCTTGATATGAATTCCAACTAGAATCCGTATCTTTTCAAGTTTTGACATATTTTTAAAATAAACTATAGACTTTTTACTTTAATTTGTACTCACCTCAGTAATGTGGGTGCTTATTTCCATCCATTTCTCATTACAACACTCTAAATATCAATCAAAATTAAAATTATCAATGTTTTAAATCCAGTAAAATCTTTATTTTGCATTGTAGGTTCATATTTTTTTTCTTTCAAAATTCTTTCTTCAGCCACCTTTCACTGGTGATAGTCCCTTGTGGTACTTTTGTGCATATATATATATATATATATATATATATATATATATATATACATAAATTAATCTATTTCTCTTTTAATTAAGTTAGGGCTACTACTGCAATTAAAGTATTTTAAGAAGTATAATGACAGAAATTTACTTTTTCTCACCAACTTCCTAATATCTGGTTTTCACGTTTGTTCTAAACGTAGAATATACAGGAAGCCATAGGGCAAACAGCAGGGTTTTGCAGCCTCAGGACTCCTGACATTTGGATGAGATCACCTCCGTTGTGAGGACTGTCCCTTAGCAGCATCCTTAGCCTCTATGGAGATATACAGATATATAGCTATAGCTACAGATATAGATAGATATAGATTAGATATAGATATCCATATATAGATATAGATTAGATATAGATATAGATATAGATATCCATATATAGCCTGGCTATTGCCAAATGTGCCCTAGGGAGCAAAATTTCCTCAGGTGTAGAAGTGCTTAAATAGAAGAAGATATTTATGGGCAAAGCTCGGAAATAGTGCTTACTCATCTCACGTTCCACTGGCTAAAATTCAGCTCTGAGGCCACGTTCTCAGAAAGACATACAAAGAAAGGCAAGCTAAAAGTGAGTCAAGGAAGCAGAGAAAAAGTGTTTGGTCAGTAACAATAGGTCTCTGTGACTGGTTACATACTGTATCACTTTCCCCATTTTTCTTTTTGGGGGACATACTGGCCTTTCTTAGGAAAAAAAAGTCATAATGTATGCTCTGTGCCTATTTTGCCATAGTCACTGCCTCTGTCCACTTTAGAGGTGTCAGCTAGTAAGCTTCCTCTATCTTACACCTTCCTTAAAACATTTTTTACATTATATATGTAGAAGACCCATCTCTTCTTTCTGCAACAAATGAAGCTAGACAATTACTTACTAGATTTTTAATTTGTTTTGCTATCTATCATTGTCTATCTGTTATCATAACCAAAAACCATCTTTAGTCAATAAAGACAGGGAAATCTTCTCAATCACATGCTGCAGGGCAGACATATTAGATTGAAAATGACTGGAGCACTGTCCAATTTCAATCTGTGGGGGTCTGAATTTTGCCATATTCCACTGCTGCTTACTAAATCACAATTTTAAACTCATGAATAAAGTCTACATCTATTTCCCTCGTTCTCAAGGTATTCCAAAGCATTGCATCATATTCCATACCTAATGTCATTTTGAACACTGCCTAACACCCACTCCTACTGCCAATTTCTCTCCAAAATAGCTGCAATCTTCATACTTCTGGCTCTGGACTTTGTTTCCCTTTCCTCCTTGGACTAATACAACTTTCATTATAAACCAGTCTTTCATATGTCATAGACTCCTTGTACCAGAAGCCAATTATCAATACTCCAGCTCTTACTGTGCTGCCTCTGTGATCATAACTGTTCTTCTGTGATCATAACTGTACTTACAGTGTAAATTATGCAACACATAATTCGATTTTATTCTGTCAATTGGATAATTCCTTCTTAAGAACATTTCATAGTGGTTTCACTACAAACAAAATCATTTCTTTTTAAACAAATACAATTATATTGTTCCCACACACCTATGGTAATTTTAAGTACAGTTCCAATTTTTGGCAAAATAAAGGTTCTTGCTGGAATACTTAATGAATATAAAGTACTTACACTTTATTTTTGTCTTGTTGGCTTGTAAAAGACTACAGTCTTAAAAAGGCTGCCCCTGGTTAATATGCTTCCTGCACTATTACTTACTTGATTAATATGAACTTTGTATCATTTTTATTTCTTTATCGAGTAATGGTAAATTTTGTATCCAGGAGCCATTTTAACAGAGATTTCATATTAATGTACTTTTGATGCAATGGGTTTTACTGCAAATAATAGGCCTTGCAGAGTTTTTGCTAAGGAGCTTACTTCTAACTATAAGGAAAAATGAGATGTGTAGATTACCTGCATATCTAATTTACCTAAGTTCACCAGATGCCCCCAAACCATAGATAATTAAGTCTACTTATTAATGGTGCCTTTAGAAATTATTTATGTAAGTGAATATGAACTCAGTCTCCTGAGTTGTTTCATCCCTTCTCCATCAATGAACTTGAGCACTTGCTATAAAGATCCATTTAAAGATTAATGTTAATAAGTAAAAAAAGAGTTATCCCATACTCACACTCTGAAACTGATATCGAAAAGATCAATTATTGAAGGGATGCTTCTAAACAATGCACTTGAGTAAGAAAGTTCATATAAAATAAAGAAAAATTTAAGATCCTTTAGACCAGTATCTCCTTATTCAATAATATCAGATTTATGAGACTATGTGTAAGTAGCAGAAAACTGTTTTGACTAGTTTTCTCTTGTAGAGGCATTAGCAAAATAAAAGAAAGATTTTTGTGATTCCTTGAACATAGAGATGTAATACCAGTAGACTATCAAAAGTTCATTTCCTTGTAACTAAGCAATATTAATGCTAAAGCTCAAGCAAGAAACTTTATATGCTTTAGGGACAGTAAGATTAAATTATTATAATGTTACTAAATTTTACATTTTACTGTTTTATTATAAAGCAGGATCTTCATATTCATTAAAGGACATAGAAAGCAGCAAGGCAGTATAAGATATCACAACCAGTGAATAAAATATATTTAGAGATAACACTATTTTTATAAATTATATTGTATACCAACTTTTAAATTGGTAGTCATTCCCCCTCAATTCACACACTCATAATATGTCCCCAATACTGTTGTTTTTGTTGTTGAAACATAAGGTGTGCAATATCCATAATAGGGGATAAATAAGACTGGGAAATAGTAAGTAAACCTTACTGAGGCAAAAGTCACCAGAAAATTAAAGTACTATAAGCAATATTATTACCATTGTCGGGAATCATTAGATATGGACTATGAAGACCCTGCAATGAATGTTCAGATCATGATGTAACTTTTCATCAGAGAACACATAACTCTGATTTTCCACTTCTTTGTAGCCATTTGTGATTTGTCTGTATCTCTCCATCCCCAGACTTAAGGGCATGGGCCATACCCATATCACTGTATCCCTACCACAGGGCCTTTTATAGATTTGACATCCAGAATATGCTTACTAAGTAGACAACAATCCTAGTCAATGATTCCAGCCAGATAAAAAAACATTCTGAACATCAACCTTTTAACAAAGGATTGAATTCTAACATATTGTCAAGCACTCTGCCAAGTACTAGAAATATAAAGAAGTAATACAAACTGTCTTCAAATTTAGACCTACTTCTAGACTCTAGATGGTAAGTGGGCCACATAAACATCCACAGCATTGTAAGTTCCATAATAGCTAGTTGCATTCATGAGGGTACTTTGTTAGATTTAATATTTGCAGGGGAGGGAAAAAACCCCTTCAAAAAATTCTACTAGTAGTAGGTGTATATTTTACTTCCTTTTAACTATAAATAGTAACAACTACGCTATCATTGAGAGACAAGAATCATCCATAATATGTGCATCTATACAACCTATCAGGTATCTTGATGTAGATTAGAGATTAGAGAATCAAAAGTTTCTTCCATCTTAGTAATTCTGAGGTAGCTCTGTATTCTGACTAAAAATAGAAACTATGACCAAAAAAATCCCTACATGGCATATGAGTTGAATGCTGATGGCAGATGCAAACATAAATTATATTGGGTGACATATTTATATTGATTTGTGGATTGGTTTTACTGATACTCCTGACTATGCGCTCTAACCACAGATGCCTGAGGAAAATGTTCAGACCCCTGTCCCAAGGTAGGCAAATCACAAACTCTGGAAACTTCAGTGGAGCCACAGACAAGAAGAGAGAGTAATATGAAGAGGTCCCCAATAGCACCTGCTGATGTAGGGCCTGACCCATTCCTCCCAGAGTCTCCTGTAAAACTCTCCCTTCATTCCTACAAACACCTCTGCATCACTGTTTCTTCTGTGAGCCATAACTACTGGGTGTTAGTCTTTAATCCTGAACCAATCTTAATGGATACATCTGGCTTAGAAAATCCTCAACAGAACAGCATTTATTGTACAAAAAACAACACGAAATATGTTTCATGTGCATAGAGGTTGATAGAAGTGGGGTGCCAGGGTGGCTAAGTCACTTAAGCCTCCGACTCTTGGTTTCATCTCAGGTCATGATCTCGCAGCCACCTGGGTTTGAGCCCAGTATCTGGCTTTGTGCTGATGGTGCAGAGCCTACTTCGGATTCTGTCCCTCTCCCTCTCTCTCTGCCCCTCCCCACCCACACTGTCTCTGTCTCCGTCAAAATAAATAAATAAACTTTTTAAAAAAGAAGTTGATAGAAGCAACTTTTATGCACATTTTCTTGGGATTGCTTTTAGCAATGAAATGTTACCAAATAGTTTAATAAAGTTGTTAGTGTTCCTGTCAAAAAGTAATAACCTTAATGATATTATATAACTAATAAAAGACAACATTGTGTAAAATTAAAAGTATTTTGCTTTGTTTTTTAAAGATTAAAACAAATCAATCCTCTTCCTTCCCCATTTTTATAGATCACATGTAGCAATGATTCATAAGGAAGGAATTGATGACGTATAATGAGAACATTAGTGCTCTCCTCTGAAGTCACTCAAAACATGCCATTCGAAGTGGTGTTGAAAGAAAGCTCTGAAGTTAAACCAGAAAATGCACTTTGCAGTGACCTTAAAAACATCTACTTTTATTGCTTAGTAATAAAAGAAGGTAATCCAAAAGTAAAAGACAAACATATTTTTCTAATATCTGAACTTGTTTAGAACTAGATATTTGCAAATGAAGAAGGAAAAGACAAGAAAAGTGCATAGTTTCAGTAGTTAAGAATTCCAAATGTTAAGAGCTAATTCTTTTAGCCTTACCATGCGGTGTAAACTGGGAGGTTCTCTCTACCTCTTTTCTGAATATTAATCACTTTAAGTGCATGTAAGGCATGAGTTTTAGAGATCTGTATTCTTAGATGTAACTACATTAAATGAATCCATTATTTTATGTTACATGGACATTTTCCATTAAATTAAGAAATCAATATATCTCTCTGTTAAACTTCCAAGTTTATGGAATTATATTTGAGGTTATCCATAGGGCAATCACACAAGGCATATTCACAGTAATAGCTAGCTATGTGTTACAATGAAAATCCATAACTACAGTGTCTTAAAATATATGCCTCCAGGCATTGTAAAAGCATATGGCAATAATTCATTCCCCAAATGAATACAATGAAGTCATCATTCTTTTAACCAAAACCACTATGTATACTTTTAGGAAACGAGAATATGTTTATTGGTAAATAAAATCGGAACATTGGTGAATTGGAATTATTATGCATGGACATTCTTACCAGAATAAAATCATTCATTTATTTAAAATGAATTAGGAATTTCAAATATGACAAAAACATCTTCTGCTTCTTTTCTTCCTCTAAAATAAAATGAATTTTGAGGAAATTTAATGTTATATTCTCACACCAGACAGTTTTAACACTAAAAAAATTAAACCTTGGATTTTTCTTTTCCAAGATTCTCAAGTACAGTAATAAAGATATGTGACTGAGGGGTCAGTCTATATGTAGATTGTCTACCACATTAAATTCTTTTAATATATTGGCTGCTAATATTGGCTTTTTCTAATCATAGTGATTGTATTACTTTAGGCATAAGGCAGATCTCTTGAGCAAAATAGTTCAGTAAAAAAATCATCCATAGAATATATCATGTAACTCAAATTTTTATTTAATTGATCATTATAATAACTTAAAATCATGGACATATATGAAGCATAATCATTTGTCCCTCTATTACCTAATTATTCCAGATGGTAATACATTTTCTAGATGTTACTGCCTGGAAGATAATGTATTAAGATGATGATATAGGTAAAATTATGAAGATCCACCCACTTAACATATAAAAATTAAAATAAGAATAACCATTTCTGTCAAATAAACTATTTACATTTAAAACAAAATATATTTTTTCCTGAATTTGGCATGTAGAGGTTCGATACAATACCAGAACCCATGTTTGAATAGGTTCTAAGCATTCACCACCTAACATTTACTCCACTTGATTTTGACTTAACAGTGAACTAGAAGGCAAGCTCCTTCAAGAGTAGACAGTGAACAGGTAATAATGTTGTTCTATAAGGTCTGTCTTAAAAGTATGTAAACAATCCCCAACCAACAGGGAGAGGACAGAATAACAAAGACCATTTAGCAACCAGCTTAGACTCTGGACTTGGACAGACCTGAATGTCTCTTGCCTCACTCACTAAGCGAATGACCTGGGCAAATCATTTCATCTTCATCTATTTCCTTAACTCTGCTGTAAAGACGATAACATTAAGTATCCCACATAGTTTTCATAATGTAATAAGTGAAATGCGTGCATAGACTTTAGCATGTTGACTCAATGATGGTGATCATTATTGCTATAATTATCATTCACCATTGTTTTTGATATTATTCATGTTATTATTCACTGTTTCTTCTCTTTTGATGTAGGAAAATAACAGCTGTGAGGTCAAGCATTATTATTCTACGTAAAAAGTAAAGAAACAAGCTCAGAGCACTTCAATGACTTGCCTGAAGATACAAAGATGGAAAATGGCAGGGTCTAGAATGAAATCCAGTTATTTAATTCTATGTTTACCATTCTTTCAACAAGTATAACTGGACCACATGACAATGTGAGTCCTTGAGAACATTCTGTGTTAGGACACTGGCTGATTCAGTTATTCCTCCAAAACATACTTTCAACAGCCACTTTTGGAGTTAAATAGGGGCACCTCTCACTGATGAGCTACATTCTTATTCAAATCTCATCTCTTTCTATTCTTTCTGGAATGGACCCTCACTAATCCTTACCCTCTGTACTCTTGTAAAGTTTCAGATTGAGATCCCATCACTATACATTTAATATACACCAAATGTTGCATACCTTCTGTGATCCACGGTATTTTAACACTCCTCTAGGAGAAGCATGATTCCTTCACATCCGTTACATTTTTAAAATGTAAATTTAAAATTTTGGGGGTTGATATTTTGTTACTCACGTGCAAATATATGCTTACGGGCTGTGCACTCAAGTAAAAAGTGTCTGAGAAATCCATGATTAAACCACTTGAATTATTTCTAAATAGACAACATCTAAAATTACACTTTAATGCAGGAGTGCTATGAAATTATACATTTCTGTACTACTCTGTGTTACAACAGCAATAACTGTTAGGCAAAGTGTTTAAGCCCTTAGGGATCTACTTATGTAAAAACTATATATATATATATATATATATATATATATATATATATACACACACATATATATGCACACTATATATACACATATATACTATATAGACATATATAGTTTTTTAATATATATAATATATTACACATTTATATAATATATAAACTATATAATATATAAATATATAATATATATTTATAAAATGATACATATTTATTTATAAAATGTCACATAGATATTTCCTTCTTATTACTGAATGGCATAGTTTAAAATTGAGCATGAAGCAGTAAAGTTCATTTTTAATTGTGTTTCATCTCCTTTTAACCTAAGGAAAAACTTTCATAGTGTAAAAAGCATTTTGATAGGTTGCATGCCTAACTCATATTTTCTGAGGTAATTAAGTGGGGGTCATAACATGCTGGTTGAAACAGGGGCTAAAAAATTGTGATCTGTCACATCACCTTAGTTTAATGGATTTAGGGAGTCATTTGGGGGGGATCATGCATATTTAACAATAAAAGGGCTAATCTGTGGGTGTTTGAGAGCCAAAGACTGACTTCAACTTTTTAAATTATCTAAATAATTCTGTACACTCCTCCTTCCAAAGATAACTATAACTCAAGGCACACAGTATGTTTTTCAAAAACGTCTCTAAATCTAATAGGTTTTGAAACATTGGAATTGTGTCAGATTTTGACATAGATGATAATTCGTATGGTGGGTTTCTAATGTGATTTATAGATAGAATCAGGAGGAGGCATTTTTCTCACTTGTTTTTGATAAATTTTGTACAAATCAATCTTAATGCATTATTTACTATAGAATGGGGGGGGGCAGAGCTTACTTAGGACAGTTTTCTTTTATATCGGTTTCCGTATCTGATGGCATGACATCAAATCCATCAAACAGCAAAACAGAAGGAAAAAAAGGTAAATTCTCCAAACATATACATTCATGGACACATAAATCAAACTACAAACTCTAAAGTGTTAAGAAAATATGAATCTCTTTACCCAGTAATGGAATCACCTTGAATTCCTTGAATCAATAGTTCACTGAACCTGAGGAACAATTTTCATGCACCGGCACATACATAATCTGGTTTATGCAGTGTGCTAGAACTTGTTCAATATGAGAACTGAGTGCAGCTGTTAAAATAAAAATGCCTTTACAATACAGACTCCTTCAGCACAAAACATTTCAGCTATCCCTATTATTACATCAATATTAATAGACATTGCCTAGATAATTCATAATTTGGGAAGAAACAGGGAGTCTGGTGAAACTTAAACAGCATGGCCAATAAAACTCACTTCACTTAATGTTAGCAAGTCTCTTTAATATATGTATGCTTGTTTTACAATTCACATTAATAAATGAAATGCAACATACACTGTAAAAATCTCTAGGGACACCTGGGGGGCTCAGTAGGTTAAGCATCCAACTCTTGATTTCGGCTAGGTCATGATCTCATGATTCATGAGATTGAGTCCCACGTCAGGCTTGGCACTAACAGCACTGAGCCTGCTTGAGATTCTCTCTCTCCCTCTCTCTCCCTCTCTCTCTTCCCCTCCCCCCACTTGCTCTCTCTCTCAGAATAAATAAACATTAAAAAAAAAATTTAAGCCCCAATTTGGTACTCTGTATACAAGAGAGGTTCTATTCAAAATTTTAAATTTTTTTTTCAACTTTTTTTTATTTATTTTTGGGACAGAGAGAGACAGAGCATGAACGGGGGAGGGGCAGAGAGAGAGGGAGACACAGAATCGGAAACAGGCTCCAGGCTCTGAGCCATCAGCCCAGAGCCCGACGCGGGGCTCGAACTCCCGGACCGCGAGATCGTGACCTGGCTGAAGTCAGACGCTTAACCGACTGCGCCACCCAGGCGCCCCTATTCAAAATTTTAAATGAAGATTTATAGCTTCCTGGGACACAGATTATTGTTAAAACCTCACAGGAACCAGTTATATTTCTAAACCATTTACAGACCTAACTTCACAGAAATAGTCTCCTGTCTGTTTAAATTCTCTCCACAAGAATTTCTCCTATAAAATTCCAATTTTTTATACTTTTGGAAAATTTCACTGAAATATTAATTTGGATGCAAAAAGTAGATCACTGTACACAGTTAGCTCAAGAATGAATTTTCCCTCGCGTTCTGTGAGTCTTTTCAATAGCCTCTGTCCCTCCAAACAAAGCTATCGCTCACTTGTCATACTAGGTGTTAACTAGTAAATTAAAAATTGTGCTGTCAACTAAAGAAGAAAAATTCCTAGCCATACTTAGTATCGTCCAGTGAGATGATCTATAAACATGAAGTTTTTCTATAAAAATGCAACTGAGAAGCTCACATCGGCTTCTCTTTTTCTACAGTTTTCAAACTGTAATGAATTTTTTATTATCGTTCATTTAATTCCATGTAGGTTTATTCTTGCTGATAACATGATCTATTGTTCTCTGAGCCATGGTGAGACTGCCATTTCTTAAACAGACAGCACTTATTGGAAATTAAACCTCTACTAATGTATTATAATTATTACTTGAGGGTAATTTGCTCCTCCAGCAGGGAGTCACAGCCAATGTGAAGGTAACGTTTCTTCCAGGGAGCTGTTAATATTTCTTCTATGCTGAAATCCCACATAATGGATCTTGCCTAAGGCTGATTAATGATTTTAAAGCTGGAACAGTGATTTGTAGCTAAATCAGTCCTCACTGAAGGAGATTCAGGGTTATTTCAGTCAATACTGTTAAATAAGTGTGAACAGTAACTTCAGTTAACACACATGTAATCTAGAAGGTAAGAAAGAGAGAGGCAATAAAAGGAAGTAAATAATGGTAATCCTGCTGTCCGTGCATTTCATTTACACTTATAACAGATACAGGGAAGAAACACATTGCAGTGTCATCAAACCCACGGAATTACTTCACTGCAACACATTTTTCTGCATTGAAAAAGCAATTTCCCAAACAAGTAAAAGCAAATTGAGCTAAGTGCCTAAAATAAATCAGCATCTTTTCCCTCCCTTCTTTAGTTTCTTTCACCTTCCCTGCTAAAGAAGAAATTGGATGAACAACTTGGAAACTTGTGCAAGAGACTGAAACTAGGGGAAGGTTTCCTTTAGGATAATAACCCACAAATCCAGAGTTCCAACGTTAGACATTCTACCCAACCCCTGGGGATCTCGCCTTCACCTGAAACAAGGCTGAGCATCTAACCAGAGGAAGTAACCTTGAGATCTCTCTGCCTTAAGGGCTACATGCCTAATGCATAGCATCAGCACTCTCTAGTCACTCAACTGGATCCTTCTTTGTTAACATGAGGCCAATATCAATAAAAGGTAGTGATAGAACTGCAGTCAAAGACAAGGTTGCGAATGTCAATGTGCATCTTCCAACTTGTATTTCACTAACAGTCCTGCTTCCCACGGTTCCAATGATTTCTAAACAGAAAGCGAGGAAACAGCTACAAACATTCTGCTACATATTGTTTGTCTGAGGTCCCTGGCTTCTGAACTAACAAAACTGATGAATAAGCACTGTGTCTAAATAACATAGTAAGAGAAAGAGGAGATCCTTGTGAGTGAACACCTGAGGGTCTAGACATATACTCATTAACATGAGCACTGTCATAGCAATCAAGAAGCCATAATGAAAACTGCTGTTACTTTTACTTAGCTAAACAATATAATTCCAGTTAGGGGTGCATGGGTGGCTCAATTGGTTAAGCGTCCAACTTTGGCTCAGGTCATGATCTCACAGTTCGTGAGTTCGATCCCTCCATCAGGCTCTGTGCTGACAGCTCAGAGCCTGAAGCCTGCTTCGGATTCTGTGTCTCCCTCTCTCTCTGTCCCTCGCTCCTCGCTCGCTCGCTTGCTCTCTCAAAAATAAATAAACATTTAAAAAAAGATACAATTCCAGGTTAAACACAAAATATGGATTGAAACTTATTGTTTGGTTTCAAAAATCTGGAAGAATCTGGATTTATCTAAGAATCTTAAAAAAAAAAAAGTTAATGCATTTATAATAGGAAAACTTTCCCCCTGTCCTGTAACTGAGGGCTGCATATGAAAGGGCTACAACAATTGGTATTAGGCTCTTAAGAATTATGTCTGAGGGGCACCTGGGTAGCTCAATAGATTAAAGTCTCCATCGCTTGACTTTTGGCTCAGGTCATGATCTCACTGTCCGTGGGTTAGAGCCCTGTGTTGGGCTTATGCTGGCAGTGTAGAGCCTGCTCGGGATTCTCTCTTTTCTTTGTCTCTCTCTCTCTCAATCTCTCTCTCTCTCTCTCTCTCTCAAAAATAAATGAACTTAAAAAAAAACAAAGAATTAAATTGAGCTTTCATTCAGTTTAAACTTCTGTATAAACTATACAGCTCACACACAGGTGTGTGCCTAAATATATACATACCTTGAGTCAATGGCTTTTAACCTTCAATCAGAATCAATACCAAACTACATCTTAACCTTCTATCAAATCGATGCCAAACAGGGTTTCTCAGTGAATAATAGTAGGCATAACACATGAGTTTTTTTTTCCTCCAATAGGCTCAAATAACGAATGCAAAATTAATTTTGCCAAGGGGAAAGTTTCTACCTTTGATAATAAGTATGGGTATTTGGTGGTCCCTCTACACACATATTTTATGTGGTTATCTGAAGTGAAAACTTGGCTTCAGATCCTATAATTTTCATGATCGCTTTATTAAATTTTATTAAATACAGTTTGCAAAACATACAATCCTCTCAAATGCAAAATTCTAAGGTTTTAATATATTCAGAGTTGTGAAGCAATCAGCACAATACAATTGTAGAACATTTTCATCACCCAGATGAACCCCCATCCTCATTAGTAGTCACTCCTATGCTTATGCTCCACCCGTAGTTACTAAGAAACTATTTATTTTGTTAGTATAAATTTACCTACTTTAGATATTTCATATAAATCAAATGAGTGATTGGTTTATTTACCATATGTTCAAGTTTCACCCTTTATGTAGCATGCATCAGTACTGTTTTTACAGTGTCAAATAATATTCCATTGTGTGACTATAACACATTTCGTTGATCTATTCATCAATCTGGGTGCATCTGGACTGTTTCTGCTTCTTCACTATTAGCAATAATGCTGTTACAAACAATTATGAACTAGTTTTTGTGTATATATTTGCATTTCTGTTAGACATGTATAAGAGTAGAACTGCTTGGTCATAAGGCATCACTGTATTTCACATTTCAAGGAGCTATGTAACTGTTTCCAAAGCAGATGTATTATTTGGCATTCCTATGAGCAATGTATGAGAGTTCTAATTTTTCCAAATACTCACAATGCTTGTTATTTCCTTCTTTTTTTGATAACAGCCATTCCTAGTGGGTGAAAAGTAGTATCTTGTTATGGTTTTGATTTGAATTTCCTTAACAAGTAATGATATTGAATATTTTCATGTGATTCTTGGACATTTTAATATCTTTGGATTACTTGTCCATGTTTAAATAGGATTGTTTTTATATTATTGAGTTGTAAGAAATATTTTTATTGTTGAGAGACTGAGAGAGAGACAGAGAGCATGCTAGCTGGGGAGAGGCAGAGAGAGAGAGAGAGAGAGAGAGAGAGAGAGAGAGAGAGAGAATGAGTCCCAAGCAGGCTCCACACTGTCAGCATGGATCCCAACACAGGGATCAATCCCATGAACCATGAGATCGTGAACTGAGCTGAAATCAAGAGTTGAATCCTTAACCAACTAAGCCACCCAGGCGTCCCCGAGTTTTAAGAATTTTTACATCCTGCATATACTTCTCATATACCTGATTTGAAAATATTTTTTTTCTGATACCAGCAGTTGTCTGTTCACTTTCCTGTTAGTGTCCTTTGATGCATTAATATTTTTATTCTTCTGAAACACAATTTGCCTATTTTTTCTTTTGTTTTTTTTCTTTTGGTATCATGTCTATGAAGTCTTTGCCTACCTAAAAGCTCATGAAGATTTACTCCTATGTTGCCTCCTAAGAATTTTATAATTTTCAGCTCTGATATTTTGGTCTATGATCCATTTTGAGTTATTTTGGGGGGGAGTTTTGAGGAAGGGTACAGATATGTGTGTTGCACATAAATATCCAGTACTATTTATTGAAGAGTCTAGCTAGTTAACTAAGAATAAGATACTTGCCTCTTCTAAGCCTCAATGTCTTCATTAGCCTCTGTGAAGAAGGAAAAGGCCAGAGATGGAGTTGATCACCAATGACCAATGATTTAATCAATATGTCTATGTAATTAAATCTCCATAAAGCCCCCTAAACAACTAGATTCATAGAGCTTCTGGGATGAAAGTGAGTGGAAGCTCCCCACCCCAGCTTGCCCTATATACCTTGCCCTATGTATTTTTTTGTTCGTGAGTTGTATCCTTTTTAATAAACTGGAAACAATAAATAAAGCACTTTCCTCAGTTCTGTGAGGTATTCTAGCAAGTTATCAAACTTAAAGAGTTGGTCTTGAGAACCTGATATGCAGTCCCTCAATCAGAAGTACAGGCAATTAGGGCAAGTGGGTGGCTCAGTTTGTTGAGACTCAGACTTCGGATGGGGTCATGCCCTCACAGTTTGTGGGTTTGAGCCCCACATGGGGCTCTGTGCTGGCAGCTTAGAGCCTGAAGCCTGTTCCAGATTCTGTGTGTGTGTATGTGTGTGTGTGTGTGTGTGTGTGTGTGTGTGTGTGTGTCTGTCCCTTCCCCACTCACACTCTGTCTCTCTCTCAAAAATAAATAAACATTATCTTTTTTTAAGTATAGGCGACTCAATCAAAGGTACAGGTAACCCTTGAGGTTTCCAGCTATGTGACGTTGACTGAATTGTTCACTCCTACATACACTTGCTCAGTTTGTTGCATGGGAGTACCAAAAGCTGTAAGGAATTTCATGAGAATTAAGTGAGGTAGTAGATATGGAAATGCTGTCAAGATATAAAGCTCTATATAAATACTATAAAATATCCAAATAACTTATCTGGGTATAAGGATATAAAATAATTTATAAAACTGATTGTAGAATTGCACGCATATGTAAATTATTCTCCCAGCTTTCAAATAAAAATAGTAGTAAATAATTTGGATTAGGAACTCTTTTTACCTCCACTTTTAACTCATCTTGTGTAGATTTTTGAATCCATGGGCCAACTAATAGTGGATCCTGCAGGAATGGAACATTTCTATTATATTCTTTTCTCAATAACCAATAATACCATCTGTCAACCTGAGTGTTTTTCTCATCACTGGAAATCAGAGGAGTGTGTAATTATCCCACTGAAAGGGAATTTCTCAAGAAAAGCAAATGGAAGAAACATTTTCTTCTTGCACTGGATGAAAAAAGAGTGCCAAGAATGATAGGATGTTGCATAACTTTATATAAAACCATAACACATAAACACAAATACTGTCAATGGAGGCAGAATGCTCTATGCTATTAACTGCTGAAAATCTCGTATTTTTAAGGCTGTTGGCACTTGGGTTAGTATTCAGTGATAACTGAGAATCTCACCCTGAATTAATTAGGAAGTGGGTGTTTTGAATGATAACAAAACTGCCAATTACCATTTATTTACTTTTGGAGCAGGTGTTAAATGATTGATTTCAAAGTGCAATAATATAGCCTGCTTTGGAACCAGAGCTGTGAAAAATATTCACAACCTAAATTAAAAGAAATATTTTTAAAAAGAAAGGAGGGAGTAGTCCAGTAAAAATAACCCTATACACAATTGCATTAACGCCACAGACGATCTCTAGTATTCTAGTATATATGACTAATACGTATCTTCCCTTTAGAATATTAAGCAATATCCTAAGAGAACCTTCACCATGACCTGGTTTCAAACATTTGGAATTACAGAGGTTCTGGAATGGGCGCATAAGGTGGAACGAGAACACGTGGATAAAGACTTGTGTGGTGGAAAATGCTGGGCTTAAGCAGTATCCATATGGCCATCACAGTACCTGTGGTCCTCAGCTTACTGTGGATATGTGGCAAGCTACATTATGTTTAATGTACCAGGAAAATACTTGTTTGCAGAGCCCTTACAAAGATGATATACATGTTACAGGTACACAGTCCATTCAGAGTATATCTCCGATGTCCTTTTCCAATATTAAAACGAAGTAATTACGGACAGCAATATAAAAATGATTAAAATTGGAAGACACTTTCTCACATTAAGTGGAAATACATAACAAAGAACGCTGTCCATATTTTTGGCTCCACAGGGATTACTTGTATAAATTGCAAGAACCCTGCACTCAAAACAAGACTGAATTAATTAGAATAACACATGAGATTCAAACTGGACAGGTACATGCCAAAAATCTTACTTAGCTTGCAAATATTCAGTTCTATTCAGATACTATTTAATTAAAAATACTGTCCATATATCAGGAGCTAACTTGGAAGTGATAGGGTTTGGGAATTTGCATCAGAGCAGAAATACAACATGATTTTGATTCGTCAATGACACACAGACTATGAGCAAATTCATGGGTACAAATAAATATAATAAAATATATTTCATTAAATTCTACAATGTGATGGTTAATTTTATATGTCAACTTGACTTGGCCATGGGATACTCAGATATCTGGTTAAATAGTATTTCTGAGTGTATCTGTGAAAATGTTTCCAGAAGAGATTAGCATTTAAATCAATACACTGGGTAAAGCAGTTAAGCAGGTTGTCTCTCTAATTCTTAGGACCACCATCCAATCCATTGAAAGCATAAAGAAAGCAAAAAGGCAGAGGAAGAGAAAATTATCTCTCTTTGATGGCTTAATCTGGGACAACAGTCTCTCCTTGCCCTCAGAATATCACATACACTATTGGTACTCCTGTTGTCAGGCCTTCAGACTCAAACTGAAAGTACATCACTAGCTTTCATGGGTCTCCAGTTTATAGATAGCAGATCACGGGACTGAGCCACCATAATCATATGAGTCAGGTCCTTACAATTTTTCTCTCCCTCTTACTCTCTCTCTATATATAAACAGATATATTTCATCTTTATATATACAGAGTTCTCCTGAGGAACAAAAACTACGGTGTATAAAGGTGGATAATATAGTCTATTATATATTTTTATACTTCATTATATACTTAATGTGTATAATATAGTAAATTATATGGGCCACCTGGGTGGCTCAGTTGGTTGAGTATCCAACTCTTGATTTCAGCTCAGGTCATGATCCCAGGATTGTGGGACCAAGTCCTGCATTGGGCTCCACACGGGGAGTGTGCTTGAGATATTCTCTCTCTCTCTCTCTCTCTCTCTCTCTCTCTCTCTCTCCCCCCCTCTCCCTCTCCCTCTCTCTTCCCCCCCCCGCCTCTCTCCCCTGTTCTCTCTCTCTTTCTCATATATACACACATATATATGCATATATATTCAACTTCAAATATATATATTATATGCATATATTTGTAGGAAATTATTTTACCTCATCTATATCATATGACTATACGCACACATATATGTACATATACATATTCAGGGGAAAAAGAAGAATGTATCACAAGAACCACAATAGTATGGTGGAAAGAGGGGTGGACTGAGAGTCCAAAGATACACAATCTGAAAAACATTTTTGTAAGATTAAAAAAGTCATTTAACTTTTCTTTTGTGCCACTCAGGAAAATTATTTAATCCCTCTGAGCTTGATATTTACCTCTGGGGGCATTAAAAGGTTCTTAAAAACCGTTGGCTAGTATTTTTTAGTCATTGTCAAAATGTAAGATTTGTCTCTTCTCTCTGTGCACTTTTTCCCCATTACACTGTTCCTTCCTGTTCCACGGTTTCAGTCTCCCCACCATTTCTCAGAGACAGTTTCCAGATCACAAAACACCCTTCTGGTTCTCCATTGGACAAAACTGTTCATGCCGTTCAAGCTGTGATGCCTAGACCTAAACTCAATACAATGGGTACTGATCACTGCAATGAGTTCCATCTTCTTTTAACTAGACATGGTATTTATTAAAACCTTTTAGGACTGAGTTAGATTTTGTTTATTTGTTGTTTTTCTTAGCAACAGCTCATGTATAACTTACAGGAAAGTCAATAAGGTCCTGAAATGTTTTAAAATTACATGTGTGTAGGTGCCTGGGTGGCTTAGACGGTTAAATGTCCAACACTTGATTTCAGCTCAGGTCATGATCTCATGGGTGGGTCTGGGGGATCTAGCTGTGTATTGGGATCTGCGCTGACAGCATTGAGCCTGGTTGAGATTCATTCATTCTCTCTCTCTCTCTCTCTCTCTCTCTCTCCCTCTCTATTCCTCCCGTGCTCGCTCGCTCGCTCGCTCTCTTTCCCTCTCTGAAAATAAACTTTAAAAACTAAAAAAAATAAATTACTCCTGTGTAGCTAAACATATAACATTTTAAATGTAAATACAAAAACATCCACATATGCAGTTTTTGACTAGGACAGAAAAAAATATGATTCAGTTGCACGTTCTTCATTTTTTACATGGATCTGTGTTTAGTCTCTGCTAAACCCACTAGATACCATGTTAGCTCACAGTAATATTGTCTAGCTCACATTTCAGTATCTTTTCACCAGGATATGATGAGAAGTCCCCCTCCCAAGTATAATAGCATAGATTTTCACAGCAGCTGTGATTTCATGGGGAAACCCTAAACTTTGGACTCGGCCATTCACTATCCATGATATGCACGAGTAGTAATACAATTTATATCATTACAATTTCAAATATAACTTCTTTGAATCCTGGATTACTTCTGTTAAAAAAAGAGTATCATAATACCTAATTGAAAGATTTGTTTTGATTATAGAACAAAAACATTTTAAACTTTGAATGTAATGGTTTCCATTACAACAGAATATAATAGCATCTCAGAAATCTTCATTTGAGATCTTCTGTGATTCATTTTTTTCCCTTAAAGTTGAAACATCACTTCTTTGTTTCCCTTCCCCCACTCTCAGCATAGAGGGTCTCCTTTCTTGTAAAATACAGTATAGTTCATGACACTATAGTTAATTAAATGTCAGTAGAAACTACAAATAGAATCAAAGTGGAATACAGACAAAGGATTAAAAAAAAAAGAAGGAATGAAGAAAGGAGAAAATAAATGTTGTTTTTCCCTTTCACTTTATCATAATAACATATTCTTTGAAACACATTTCAGCTAATTGTTTCCTTGGCTCCTGAATAGATGCTGAGGCCACTGAAGGTGAGACTTCTGTTTAATTTAACCTTGTCAACCCAACACAGGGGAATGTCACGTGTAGGATATTAAAAAGGTTTTGGAGGGGCACCTGGGTGTCTCAGTTGGTTGGGTGTCCGACTTCAGCTCAGGTCATGATCTCACAGTTTCTAAGTCCGAGCCTCGCATCGGGCTCTGTGCTGACAGCTCGGAGCCTGGAGCCTACTTCAGATTCCGTGTCTCCCCCTCTCTCTACCCCTCCCCTGCTCACGCTCTGTGTCTGTCTCTCAATAATAAACGTTAAAATTTTTTTTTAAAGATTTTGGAAAAGATGCAATAAGCCTAAGAGATAGCAAATATTTTATACGCCAGCTTAAAAAAAAAAAAAAAAAAAAGGAAAAGAAAAAAGAACAGGGTCTGTATGCTCATCTAGAAGGATTTCCAACACAATCAGTTGATGATTTCCATGAATCCTAAATGACATGTCAGGGGTAACAGATAGGATAGCAATTGTCACTGCATCCTGTACCACGATAGGAATGTTCCTTTGGATGTTGTGGTCTAATAATTTTATGAAAAAATAAACGGATTTATTAGAAAACACTTGTGTGACTCTAACAATTGCTTCAGGTTTTTCTTGCTGTTTCACAATGTGTTTCAATATTATATTTGTAAAATTTTAATAAAAACTAGGGTTAAACTTCCCATTTTTTCTTAAGATAAGTTATTGCCTCCTGTCCAGCACATTTTCTGCTATTTCTTTTCTTTTAATTTTATTTATTTATTTTTGAGAAAGAGAGAAAGATACAGCAGGAAGTGGAAGGGGGAGAGAGAGAGGGAGAGAAAGAGAATTCCAAGCAGGCTCCCTGCTGTCAGGACAGAGACTGATGTGGGACTCCATCCCAAGAACCAAGAGATCATGACCTTAGCCAAAACCCAGAGTCAGATGCTTAACTGACTGAGCCACCCGGGCGCCACTCTGCTATTTCTGATGTTCTTTTATTGATTTTTAAAGATTAATAACAGATACTCAACCATAGATAGTTAATTAAAGTGAGCTTGCGATCTGAATTTACATTAAACACTGAATACTTCTCTGCTCTTTGGATTTACTCATGCTTTGATTTCTTTGCAGAGTTTGTTCTGCCTTTTAAAAACATCCTAGGATGATTCTATGTAATTGACACGTGGGAAGTAACTCTGCTTTCACTCACTCATTGTTCAAATTCTTATACATAGCACCTTTCACAAGTCATGTGCAGTATGGTATGCATGAGGTAGAAAGCACTAGACTAGAAACTACAAACCACTGGACAAAAAAGCACCTTGCACTGCCAGTGTGTGTGTGTGTGTGTGTGTGCACGCACGTGCTAGATTGGCAGGGGATGTCAGTCACCCAGCCACAATACAGTGGCTGTGGGGATAATAAAAGGAAGTAAAGAAGGAGAAGACTCAGATTGAGGTTTTATACTATCTCTTTCAAGTAAACACATCATTTTGTGTTCTTTTCTTTTAAAAATAACAAATATACAGAAAATTTGACCAAAAAGAATAAACATTATTCATAAAACATTCATAAACCCAATAAAGGTTTGATTCAAAAATTTTATATACATACACACATGCAATATGTCTATAAAATTATAGGTATATATGTTATATAAATAGGGCAACTGTTTTACTTAATATGATACACTATTAAGTAAAACACAAGCTTTATGCCATATAATTTATCAAAAAATATATTTATTGACATTATATAGTATATATGTATATATATGTCATGTACACATATACAAATTTTATATATTTGCTTTGTTATGAAATACATTTTCAGACTACTAATTTGATGGCTGTATAACAGTTTACTGTTTCATGACTTACTTATCTATTCCTCTATTCTAAAATGCTTAGCTATTTCAGTATAAAATAACTATATGATGGATATTTTTATTGAGGATAAATTGTAAAATTAAAATTACCAGATAAATTAGAAGAAATACTGTCAAAGCTTGGATATAAAATGACAAAATGCTTCTGATAATGACTCTTTTCCTTACAACCTCCATTCATGACTTTCTCCTTAGAAAATCTCCTACATCCTAAAACCTAATAAAATATTACCTACATTTGATTATGCTGTTGATATGGCCTCATTTATATACTAGAATTTTAAATTTCTTTTAAAGTTAATTTTGACATGTTAAGAGAATATTTCTCCAATTAATTCCAAGTGTTTAATTGCTTAACACAATTATTACTCTGTTGTCTCCTTACTTGTTTAGATGGTATACTTATTATGTAATCATTTCTTCTGTATTCTAGAACTTGTGTCTTATTATTTTTTTTTTGCCACCACAGTATTTCTATTTCAGTACTTATTCACTGAGCTTATTGAAGAATTATAACACATTTTCAAATAAACTTCTTAGGGCATGATTTTATGTTTGCAAAGACAGTATAGTTTCCTAAACCCTCATGCCCCTTTATTATTATCTTTATTAATTAATCTTTATCCATTATTAATATCTTTCATTACTATAGAATATTATCATGTATTTTTAAATTATAATACAGAACTCTTTGCTATTCAAAGGTTTATATGTATTTCTTAACAATTTCTGTTTATTCTTTTTAATAAGAATTTTTATTGATACTTAATGGAAATGACTTATAATTTAGAGATTAAATCTGCAATACTTACAATTTGGATAATTTTAAGTGACATCTAAACATCTAAAAACTTAGTATCCATATATTTAAGTTTTCTTCATTAATATTTAGGAAGGTTTTACCTTTTTTCCTATATGCTGTATATATTCCTTAGTAAAGTTTTATTTCTCCCTATTCTCCCCAAAAGGACTTTATGAATTATATATGTCCATTCACTATTTTAATTGACCATAATTTTATGAATATTAATTTTGTATCCAACAAACTTAGTCCATACTGGTTCCTTTAGTTGTTTTTTAAATTATATAATTTTTTTAAAAATTTATTTATTTTAAGAAAGAGAGCAGGGGAGGGGCAACGAGAGAAGAAGAGAGAGAGAATCCCAAGAAGCCTCTGGGGTGTCAGTGTAGAGCCCGACACAGGGCTAAAACTCACGCACCACGAGATCATGACCTGAGCTGAAATAGTCGGACACTCAACCAACTGAGCCACCCAGGCTCCCCTTAAATTATGTAAATTTATCTGTAAATACTATTTGTCTCTAACCCCTATCAAAAAATTGATTTCAGTGTTAGTCCTTTAAAAACATATTTTTCCCCTTAATTTCACTACTATTTCCTTTTGCATCAAAGTAAAAGAGCCTATTGATTTCACTGAGAGAACAGAAATTCTCTATTCTTGTCAGGAATACATACTAAGTTCTGTCAAGTGCCCTTCACATTTATTTTGTGTTCATACACGTTTTTCTTATTCAGTCCTTTTCATAGGCTGATATATATTTTTTCAACATCTTCATTTTTATTTTTACATTCATCACAATACAGATCACTACATATTTTCTACTTACATAACCACAGGTAACTTAATAACAATATGTTCCTTAAAAGAAAATAAGCTTCTTTTTAAGGTATAGCCTTGTATCTGCTAGAATGATTTCTCCTCTTGTCCTTTCTGTCACCCCAATAAATCTTTCAGTTCACATTTCCATGGTATCAGTAACTCATGCTAGTGTTTTTAAAATAGTTACACATGCAGTGTTTTCTGCAATATTCTCCATAGTATTACAAGGTTGAGATGCCAGGAATTTCACTGCTCTTGAAAGAAACTACCAGAAAGTCTATATCAGAACCCCAGACTTTCTGGCACTCAAATGGAGTATGCAACTTTCAAGAAAAACAGTATTAAGATAATAATTCCCATCTTATAACAGATTGAAGTATTTTAGAAACCACTTTCCATTAGACCTGGACTACTGATATTGAGCCCAGAGTTAGAGCTACATGGCAGTTCAGCCAGGGAATTTTTTTAGGGTGCTATTCTAAAAACTGTCATTTGATGACACATCGTACTGCTGTAGACTTATTGTGTTTTTTCACATGGAACACTTAAAGCAAATTATACTAAATTACAGAGAAGAGATGATTCCGGGTGACAGTGTAAAGGGCTTTGATGCAGAGATATTGCAGGTTAAGTTCAGAGCTAGATACTGCTTTATGTAAGAGGAAACATATCCTGAGGAGCACGTTTCTGTCTATTCAACTACTCACTTTTCAACAGGTCCCAATTGCTTTGGCAAAACATTGGTATTAAGGACTGAATTATGCCCCCACTGCCCAAATTCATATGCTGAAGCACTAATCTTCAATGTGAATGTAATTGGAGATAAGGTCTTTAAGGAGATAATTATGTCATAAAGGTGAGACTCTAATCCAATAGGACTGATGTCCATATACAAAGAGGAAGAGGTCATGTGAGCACAAAGAGAGAAGCCACCATTTACAAGCCAGGAGGAGAAGTCTCAGCAGAAGTTAATCTAGATGGCACCTTGATCTTGGACTTCTAGGCTCCAGAACTGTGAGAAAATGAATTTCTGTTATTTAGGCCACATAGTCTGTGGCATCTTGTTATGGCAGGGGAGTAGACTAATACAATCGAACTCAATTTCTATTTTGGAAACTATCACATAGGTCACACGTACTTAATATCCACATAAATGAAGGGATTTTACCAGGAAAACAGAGGTTTACTGACTTATGTAATTCTAGGCTCTCTTATTCATGGCAGCTCACTAAAGCCTGAAGATAATTGTGATACTCATATGAACAATCATAAGCATGCCTTTTTCATGGATGACTCAAAGAATGAATCCAAGCATGTCAATCACAGAAGTTCTAATCATTGTCATTCTCACCGATGAAGTGTTACTGAAAAGCATAATATCTAGTTGGATGCAATCCCCAGATATATAGATGTATAGTGTGTGTGTGTGTGTGTGTGTGAGAGAGAGAGAGAGAGAGAGAGAGACAGAGAGACAGAGACAGACAGAGAGAGAGGGGGAGAGAGAATTAGACAATTCTAACAAATAATTTTGGTATACAAGCTTTATGGTGGAAAAAGGAAGAGGGGTTTTATCCATTTATATTAGATATAGCTCCTTTCTATTTTGAGAATATAAAAAGTGCAGATAAAATAGTTGAGAGAAAAGAAATAATGACCCAAGACTGTCAGGTCATTGTATCTGTGACACCTGTATTTCTTGGTGTTTGATATGCCTTTCTCATTAAGACGGAAAGTAAGTTGTGTATGCTGTGAAAAGAATGCATGTGTGTACTGATCTGAAAAATAATGTGGTGTATTGCCTCTAAAGCAGTGATGCGAACAAGAAAGAAATAAAAGGCTGTAAGCACTTACATATTTCTTCTCATGTGCATCAAAAGCTAAAAGAGCAGTAAAAGAAGACGATTTAGACCTATTTATACATCCAGTGTTTTTTTTTTTTCCTGTAACAAAACAGTTCTAAAATCGCCCACTTGTATTTATCTTCCAGATTCTACTACTCATTAGTGATTTAATAATTGAAAATATATCTTTCAAGTTGTGGTTATCTTTGTCACAGAGGGTTCAGCTTAGAACAATTATTTAGACGTGATACGAAGAAATCTGTGTGAATACAATTCACTAGAAAGCAGAATTTAGTGTGAAAGGGTTCCCCATGGGTCCTAATCTAAGATTTACTGATGTATTAAAATATTGAAAAAGCTTTGGCATACAAAATCTCTAAAGTACATGTGAATTATTGCATTAAGAAAAAAAAAAACAGAAAACAAACAGAAAGAAAACTCAACCAAACAGGAGGACGGTGGTACCTCAGGAAGACCTGCAGGGAGCATTTGGTTCAGGGCCTAAGATCTGGTCCTGAGAAGGGCGCCAAAACTCTTTTGCCAAAATAATACAAATATCACCAATCACAGGAGGGTTAATACATGCAGTCAAACTCACAAGTATCAATACAGGTAGAAGAAAACAGAAGGTATTATAAGAGATACAAATACTGTTGTTTTGGAAAGAATATTCCCTTTCTGTAGATATATTCATATGAAAAGCCACATCACAACCAGAAGATTGTCCAATGAGCTTTAAATAAAAGTCAAAGTAGGGAGAATACGGTGAATCATATTAGTGTCTATTGTCATTGTATTATGCTAATCTCATGCATCTATATGAACTAGAAGACCATAAGATATCGGTATATGCTTTATCTGGGAGTGCTAATTACATGCTGACAAATTAAAACTTTCTACCCGATGTCCTCGTGGCTCTTCCCCTATTAACATGTTTCTTTTTTTCTTGTCCTTCAAACATCAGTAGACTAATAGTTTGCATTGAATGTTACCAGTTGCCTACTCAGCATCCTTTCCCACACTCTTATTTCTTGTTAAAACTCTGATTTTGAGGGCGCCTGGGTGGCTCAGTTGGTAGAGCATGCATTTCTTAAACTCTGGGTCATGAGTTCAAGCCCCACGTTAGGCATGGACCTACTTAAAAAAAAAAAAAAGAACTCTGATTTTGTTTAGGAATCCTCCCCTGTACATGAGAATGTATTCAGGGTGGCTGACTGCAGTCCCACCTAAAATAGGACTTGTTTTCAGTGTATTACCTTACCTACTGCCAGGGATTAGTTCCAACGTGTTTATGTTATTAACTCTGACTTATGAAATGCATAGTGAAATAGATTGAGTAACTTCTGGCAAATTTCTTATCTCTTAAGTGGAAACCAAAAGAGAAGGGCTTTCTCTCCCTGAGTATTATTGAATCTGGATATCACAGATAGAATGGCTACAGCTATTGTCAGACAAACCATCTTCTTTTTACTACCCTAAGGATAGAGCCAATATTGGTAGTAACAAGCAAAGACATAAAAATAAGGTAGACGGTTGATGATGTCATTGACCTATTGAATCTTGTAAGCCTACATTTGAATAAAGCCTGCCATTAACTGTGAGCCATTTAAAGCTGTATTCATATTATAGCTGAAAATACTTTTCTGTTTTTTAAGATTGTCTATTTTGAAAGAGAGAGTGTGTGTGCATGAGAGAGAGAGCTGGGGTGGGGCAGAGAGAGAATCTGAATCAGACTCCACACTGTCAGCACAGAGCCAGACGTGGGGCTCAATCTCATGAACTGTGAGATCATGACCTGAGCCGAAATCAAGACTTGGATCATAGCTGACTGAGCCTCCCTGATGCTCCAGCTGAAAACACTTTTTAAGGAAAAGAAATTTGTAAAATATTCTCAGGACATTTCTCTTTTTGCATTTTCTTGTTTCTACTTAAGGGGGAGAAACAGCTCAAATTGAAGAATCTTTCCTTGGAATACTGTTTCTTTCCTCCCTTTTATCATTTTTTAGGGTTTAGTCATTAACCTATTAACTTTTCCTGTAACCACTCTTTCTATAGTTGACCTGATTAGATCCCATGGATTTAATTCTATCCATATGACCAAAACTTCTAGATACATTTCTCCAACCAGACCTCTAAAGGCTCCTGACTCCCATAACCAACTTCCCAGTTGACACAGCCATTTGTATCATCTCAAAGTGGTCATATACAATATATCTAAACTTTTTCTCCCAAGTTCTCCCCCAGTGTGCCTTATTAGTGATAACCTCCTTGATTTATAATTAATAGTGATAACATCGCTAGTGACCACTAGCGTGATTAACCACGAGTGATGAAGACCACTGTCTCCAAACATAACCTGAGTTATCCTAATGCTCTCCAAACCCACAATCTTGAAAACTACAGTCTTTGTCTTAAGCACCACCATCTTATCCTTATTCTAAGGCAACAGAGTTTTTAAAAACAAAACCAAATCAGATTGTAAACCCCAGCTTAACACTGACAATGACTTCTCGTTGTCCAAAAATAAAATCGATTTTTACAGTATCGTGGAGAATCCTACGTAAAGCTGACTTTGCCTCTCTCTCTGACCCCAACTAAAACTACATTCATCCTACCTATGTAAAATCCAACCACTCTAGACTTTCTCTAGATTCTTAGTATCAGTCATGTCCCAAAGCCTTGCCTATTTTTGCTAGTTCTTTATCAATCTGGGAAGAAACTTTACTTGCAGATCTTACCAGGAGTTTTCACTTCAATTTCAGTTCAAACATTATCTTCTGAAAAGTTTTCCCTTCACTACCCAACCTAAAACAGTATCTGTTTCCAGTACTCTCTATAACATCACTCCTACAAATTCGTAAAATGCTCCAAACGTTCCAGGTTACCAGGCAAATGTTATGTTTTTAATGCAGGCCTGATGGGCAATGCCATTTAAAATATCAACCCTTCACTGCATTCCCATCTCTCCTAAAATCTCCCTGTTTTATTTTTTGACATTTTATTACTGATGTCTCATGTAACATTTATTACATGTTCCCTGTGGACCTCCTCACACAACACTTTAAGCTACTCGAGGGCTAGATTTTGTGGTTGTTTGTTCACTGTTGTATTACCACTGTCCAGGTGCATTGAAAACATAACTGGTGATCCCCAATTTTTTCAGATAAATCAACAAAATTCTCATTTTATTCATAGTACTTAACACTCTGAAATAACTTTGTTAACTTACTTATTTTTGGACTTCTCCCTTAGGGAATAAACACTTTCAGAATAAAGAATTGCCTTGTCTAAATCACTGTATTATCTTCAGTTTAAAGACAACTGCCTGGCATATAATAAGCATCATGAATGTAGGTATGTGTGAATAATTAATTTCTTTGATAGTCATTTGACCGTGGAAGCTCGTGTTTGACTCAGCTTTGCTTAGATGATTTAGAGTTTGTTTTGGGGTGTGTTTTTCCCCAGTTCTTCCTTGGTTATGTAATAAAACATCATGGTTAAGTGAGCATTGTGGGGCTAGAAGGCCTGCCCTTGAATTCTGCCTCTTCCACTATCTCTGTGATCTACGGAAAGTTCTTTAACTGTTGAGTTCCTCAATTTTCCCATGCAACTAATGGTAACAATAACAACTGAATGAGCCATCATTAGACCAGTGCACAGCACACACCAACCTCTCAAGGTTATCTTGAGTGTTACTAATCCTATCTTTTACCCAGCATAGGCCTGTACCCATGGACGATGACAAGAGAGGTATTTAGGAACATCTCTTGCATCCATGCATTCCTAGGAACTGATTCGAAGCAAATTCAGACAATTTTCCATGGCCCAAATCATAATTCCTGCCTTAATATGGTCAAGTTCTACTGCTCACCACCGACTTTTCTGCTGATTTTTCTTTCCTTTACATTCAAGAGAACTAAAGGGTGCAATGGCCTAAGAATTCTCCCTCTCTCAGAGTCAATCAATCTCTCTCTCATAGACCTTTTTAGGCTTTTTTGTAGACCTGGTGGGAATGTGATACCTTTCCATATATGAGGATGGGCTATGGAGTAAGAAAACATTTTTCTTTTTCCTCTGATTTGGTCCTATTTCCCAGCCCAACGTATCAAGTTCTTTATCCTGAAGATCAGGATGCAAGCTTGACAACAGTAAAAAGCAAACTTTCCTCTTCTAATTTTTCTGCTGTGTATACTCCTTGTGGAAATTCTTGGGGCAATCTGAACCTCACCCAGGTTGGGTTAAGCACTTCTGGCCCCTTGACATAACAATATCCAGTAGTGCTCTAAACTTCACCATCTTTTACCTAAAATCTTATCATCTCTATTGCAGTAATAATAAACAACTTTGTTAAATGTATAAACCAATTTTCTGCAACAATGTTTCTTCTCATTTCCCCTTCCCTGATTCAACCCAACTTGCCAAAGAACAAAGATGAATTTTACTGTGTCTCTCCTATGATTTCACTCCCTTGCTCTCAAATTTTCAGTGGCTTTCCATTTCTTACAGGATAACTTCCCACATCTTTGCCATTTAAAACCACATACCTACACACACTCTAATCCTTACTAACATTTCCAGCTTTTCTTTCCTCAGTTTGTATCTAAGCACCTGTGTTAGAGTCAAAGGGATCTGCTTCAAAGGAATACGCACTGGGCTTTTTGTGTGTGTCTTCAGATAATCTTTTCCCCAACTTGGATACCACATTATCCTTATCTATCCAAACTCCCAGCTTGACAGGTCACCCCTCCCTTTCTAAGCATTATAGCCTTGCACGATTTCCCTTTTCTCTGAATTTGATTTGTACTCTGAATTTGATTTGATTTGTAACATCTTACAGTATCTGTATGACATTATACTGTGATAACAGTCCTTCACCAGAATTTTTTGACTCCTTGTTAATAGAAAACTATTTTAAAATGATATTTTACAATACTTAGTACATTTTTTCTCCTAAAAGAGTAAAATTAATTTTTCACAGAATGAGTGTCTAAGTGAAAAGTTAAATCAAACCCCTGTAGTTGTGAAACACAATGCTGAAAAAAAAGTGCTATCTCCCAAATGATAGTCAGACCTAAGAAAACTGTGGCAAAAAAAAATTTTAAGTATCCTCAGCATCCTTTAAGCTTCATCTTTATACTCCCCGCCTTTACAGGGTTAATTTGGTATTCTCACTGTACCTCATTGAGTCAAAATACAGATACAGATATAGATATAGATACAGATATATATGATATAGGTATATATATAGAGATATAGAGATATAGAGATATAGATAGATAGATAGATAGATAGATAGATAGATAGAAAAATGATAGGACTGAGAATCATAGAAAAGACAATGATATTTTAATAAGGGTAATTTTTATAAGAAAAGTTGGAACTGGTTTTCTATCCTAAATGTCTTGTCTTGGTAGTGGTTCTTCACAAAGAAAATAAAATCAGTGCAATATGTATATATGCTGTTTTTATTAATACTCATGGACAAATAGTTAAGGTTAATACAGCATAAATATACTGGAGTGGCTGTTTAGCATGACACAACCTCCTTTCCTTGAAAACTGTCCTCTCACCAAAAAGAGGGATCTAGTAAATTCTGAAATGTTTTTTTTTAATTTTTTTTTTTTAGTGTATTTATTTTGAGAGAGAGCACACACGAGCGAGTGGGGGAGGGGCATATAGAGAGGGAATGAGAATCCCAAGCAGGCTCCACACTGTCAGTACAGAGCCTGATGTGGGGTTCAAACTCACAAACTGTTGAGATCACGACCTGAGTCAAAATCAAGAGTTGGACGCTTAACCATCTGAGCCGTCCAGGCACCCCTAAAAATTGTTTTCATTATGCCATTTGCTCTCCATATCACTGACGGGGGTTTTAGTTTTTTGATTTAAACATTTTCCACTGGAATTTTGACAGTATTTCTCACAATTAGATTCCAAGACTGTTGCAACTGAGGAATTCTAAACTTGGAAACTCTGTGGTCTTCTTCCCCTATGTATATGGAAAGGTGGTATAAGCATTAGCAAGACAGGTTACTAAGAGAATGCTAACAGTGATATGCTAAGAAACGAGGAGAGTTAATACCTAGCTACAGAGTGCTACAGCCTCTGAAGACTGTAACATAACCCTGTCCACTTGTAATAAAATCCATTTGCTTAATCTAGTTCAAGGTACTTTCTGTTATTTGCAATCAAAAGTGTTTCCAGCTAAGGCAGATCTATTTTGAAATACTCCCTAGGGAAATCACACACATTATTAGGGTTAGGCTGCTGAAGTTCCAAAGGTCCAGCAAGAAATTCACAGGTAAGAAACTGGAAAGGTGTAAACCTTAACTTTAAGGCTGGATTTTGTACAACTAATATTGGTACTATGGTAGATAATCAAAAAAGTTAGAATGTTTATAATATAATAGGAAATTCAGTATTACCGAAACTCATGGGGAGAGACTACAATATATTCAGTATTCTGGAACAAGGTATTTATTATATTTTATCACTAATGATAAGGTGGTCAACACCCTTTATGTTTCTTCAGAGTATTACAAATCCAAATATTGTGAGGTAGATGTTGAAACCACATTATGAGTGATATATACTGTGACTTTCAACTTTTGGAGAGTTGAATTTTCTGATGCATTCACCACAGTTTTCTTTTGCCTCATATAGTGCAGGTTGGGTTCTTAAAATTTCATTTTGTTTATACCATGTATGAACAATATAATGTCAGAAATAAAGATAGGTTATGGGTTTTCTCTTTGATTTATACAAAAAATATAATTGAATAAATTATTACTCTTCTTTGTATACTGTATGGATCTGCCATATATTATATGTATTATATATACATTATATGTTATAGTGTATATATATATATACCATATATAGTATATATTATATATTATAGTATATATATAATTGTGTCTGTATACACACACACACACACATATATATATATATATAATTACATATAACTGTGTCTGTGTGTATACACACACAGATACACACACACACACATACACACACACGTCTCCTTTACATCAGTTCTCTGAGGTAGTAATTTATATTTATATTTATCCAAAGTACAGAAGGAACTGAGATGCATAAAGCTTAAAAATACCTGTTCAGGGCTACAATGTTAATGAATTGTTGAGCAGCAAGGATATTAACAAGGTCAGTAAAATACACTGCATTTCTATAACAAACCCAAAATCATGTCATTTAGCTCTCAGCGTCAGATTCTATGAGAAATTGATAGCAATATAAACTCTCTAGCTTCCATTTCACAACACAAATTTAAAGCAATCTTTCTGAAGGGGAAAAAAAGGTTACATTAAAAAAAATTACTGGGGCATCTGGGTGGCTCAGTCGGTTAAGCGTCTGACTTTGGCTCGGGTCATGATCTCACAGTTCATGAGTTCGAGCCTGCGTCAGGCTCTGTGCTGACAGCTTAGAGCCTGGAGCCTCCTTTGGATTCTGTGTCTCCCTCTCTCTTTGCCCCTCTCCTGCTTATGCTCTGCCTCTCTCTCTCTCTCTTTCTCATATCAATAAATGTTAATTTTTTTTAATTACTGGTACTGGTACACACACACACACACACACACACACACTAACACACATATATATTTCTCTTTTTGTGTAACTCAAAATAGGAATTATTTTTTTTAATTTTTATATATTTTTGAGAGAGAGAGAGAGAGAGAGAGAGAGAGAGAGAGAGAGGGCACACATGAGCGTGGGAGGGGATAGAGGGAGAGGGAGACACGGAATCGTCTGTGCTGACAGCAGCAAGCCTGATGTGGGGCTCAAACTCACAAACCACGAGATCATGACCTGAGCCGAAGTAGGACACTCAACAGACAGAGCCACCCAGCTGTCCCTCAAAATGGGAATTATTAAAACACTTTCAATATTAAAGTATTTGGGGAAGGGAAAAATAGAGAGCACTCCTTAAATTCAATAAATGGCACAGCTGAAAAAATACGGCGATGTATGCCACCAAGAGAGATGATAATTACTTTTTTCCTTTTTAATATGCACAGAGGGATAAAGACATATAATAAAACGGAAAAAGTAAACATCACCACATTGTTTGGTATTTAATCATTACTTTTATGTGTTTGTTAATAAGACTAAAAAATTATGAAAACTTCTTCTGCATCGTCTTTTTCCTATCCTAATGGTATACTTTATCAAAATGCTATAATAAGGTAAATGGAAAGGTATTTCCACACATTATGGTTTACTTGCATTTTTCCTTGAATAATTGTCATAAACCTGATATGACACGTGTTATTTACGTCATTTAATTTTGGAGAGGCTTCAGATAGCTGGGAAATGTCTGCTGTAGAACTGGTATCTCAAAGCTTTAAACGCACTTTGGCTAAAAGAAACTTCTTTTGAGATAAAGTACAGTTAGCTCTTGCTGCTTAGTTCTAAAGAATTAACTAAATTAGTAGGTTTTTGCTGGCAGATACAGATGTCCATCCCATTTAATTTCTACATACTTTATGTCTTTTAAAGTATGAATACATAGAGCATTTTTAAATGTTTCTATTAACAATAAAATGGATTTAACTTATAATTATTCCCTTGACTACCTTCAATAAAAATAACATGCATATTTATATTTTCAGCTTTAGTATTTAAAATATCTCCTCTGATTTTAATAATTTATAATTTATATTCCATATTATAAGGGTAATAGAGTCATTACAGAAAATATACACAAACTAAAAAGTTCAAGGAATGGAAGCAAATCATATATAATAAATGGTACTTCTGTAAACAATATAATATTTTTACACCTTATTTTTTCTATGATTTATTTTCTTCAGTTTTGTATTCACAGTTCCATGTAATATTTCAGCTTTTCACTTAATGTAAGTTCTTTCATGCATTGTAAGAATGCCATATATCTCAATTAGAAAGTATATAAGGTTCAACTATTTTAATGCATCATAGTTTAGTTAGTCCTTCATCCGTGGATAAACACTTGTTTTGAATATATTGCTACTAATAACATTGCTACAATGAGCATCTCTGCATATAAATTTTCATCACATTCAAGTTCCACTATTTGAATTATTGAGCCAAAAGTTATTGGCATTTTAAATGCTGTTCATAGGTATCAAACCAGAGAAACCAAGGTTTTAATTTCTTTATGATATGTGGTCTCATTATATCCTTGGTGAATAGTGTTTTTCACCACTATTCTGAAAGGGAAAAAAAATCCCATTTAATATCCCATTAGTGTCTGCAAAACAAAATGAATTTAAGCAAAAACATGGCAGGCTCATTTCAGAAGTATCTCCTAGATCTAAGTGTCCACTTGCAGTCTGTCTTTCCTGCCACTGCAACATTTTTCTTCCATAACATCGCATCCACACCTGTCATGCTTCTGGAACCTCACTCGAGGCACACCAGTATGAACTGGCCTTATTACAACCTAATCACACCCCACCCATATTACATGGAATCGCTGAAGAAGACACAACATTAAGTCTACCAAAAATGCATAAATCCCTTCAATTAAAACTCTGCAGGGCCATTTTCATGTTGAACATACAGACTTAAGGCTAACATTCTTTGTGCTAATGTGATTATTTGTGCAAATTAAACTCTTTTGAATTCTTCTTCTGAAATTTCACTGTGCAATACTAATAGGAAAGAAAACATCTCTACTGAAATGATAGTTAACTTGTGACTATGACTATACCTTTAGTTCCACATTTACCATGGCCTCCAAAGTCATTTTCGGTCATTTTTGTATACCATCTCCCATCTATATTCTAGACATTGAAGAAATGGTGTATTTAAGTCTTTGTACCATCAGTGTGATTCTTGATAACAGAAACAATCAAACACCATCAACAAAAAACACCATCGCATTAAGCGACTCTTCCAAAAATACTAGTTTTGTGAGGAAACTAATATTTTTTTTGAAAATGTCATCAAAAAGAGTTGGTTTCTCCATGAGGACAGGTGCAGTATTTACTTACTCTAGGCTCAAATCTGAAATTTAATGCACCCATCCATTTTCAAATGAAAAACTCGAACATTTGCTCTAGTTTTATATCCTTTGCTGTCACATATTTCATGGTAGATCTTGGTTTCTTCCAGGCTAAAATTAGTTAAAAGTTTATTTGGGGGATTATCTTTTGATCATAAAAGCATGGCACACTAAAACAAACAGTCTCAAAACAACGTATGCTAGTTCAGGGAAACTGTAGTCATTGGGAAAATAATCTAGTCTTTCCTGAATTACTAGTTGGTTCTGTAACAGTGATACAATAAGGCCAATCCACTCTCAATTCAATGACTGGGAGGTTGGTGTAAAATTGTACTCAGGTAGCGATGTTATATGTGTTAACAGCTAGTCTCTTGGAAACAAACACATTGAGAGAGCAATCTTCGAATATGCTGTTCATTCAAAATGAAAATATTATCAAGGCCTATTCTCTCACTTTGCCATTCAAGTAGATTCACACAGAATTTCACTTACAAAACTAATCCTTATTTACAATTCACTGCATACTAGCACTGTAGTGAGTAAGGGAGATACGTGTTGTTCTTACACACAGGGCCCATGCCTTCACAACACTCATTGAAAATAAACAAATGCACACAGACATACACACATATGAACATGAATTAACAGCTGTTCTGAGAACTCTCCAATTGTGCCGAGATATTATAGTTGTGATTTGATAATGGAAGGGAGGTCAGAGAAGTTCCTATTGAGAAAGTATCAGCCAGAATGAGGTTGGAGAAATGTGTGCCATGGAAGGGAAATCATTTCTAGGCAAAGGGTACAGCTGTATGGGCTGTGCAAAGTCACTGTGTGGAAGGAAGTGTGACAATTTTGCTGTATGGGATGTGCAAAGCCACTATGGTCGAAGGAAGTGTGACAATTTTCAGGCCAGTGTGGCTGAAGCACAGAGAAAAGATGGCCCAATATGTGCTAGAGGCCATGGGTATACAGCTGGAGTTATGTAGATTAAATGTGATGCCATTCTATGTCAAAACCTATGCTAGGTTTATTTCTGAATTTAGTAAGGACACAGACCAGACATATTTAGACTGACATAAAACAAAATTATGTATCATACATGTAGCAGTAATTATTCTTTTTCTTTAAAGTTTATTTTATGTATTTATTTGGGTGGGGGTAGAGCAGAGAGAGGAGAGAGAGAGAAAATCCCAAGCAGGCTCCACACTGCCCAGCAGAGAGCCTGATGTGGTGTTTGAACACACGAACCATGAGATCATGACCTGAGCCAAAACCAAGAGTTGGAAGCTTAACCAACTGAGCCACCCAAGTGCCCCTATAGGAGTCATTGTTCTAAATGTAGCATATAGTTTGCTATTATCAAAGAAAAGTAAAAGCACTGAAAAATCCAAAGAGATTCCCTGTTTATGACATGAAAAAGGACCAGACACCTTGGAAGTGAAACTTTAAAGAGACTTAGAAACTCGGGATAAATCTGTTTGTAAAACCAATTCACAAGAAATCTCAGGAAATCCTCACAACACAAAATGGAACAGGCAAAACTAGAAACTGATGGACAACCTGTCTCACTGCTACTCTGGCCACTCACCTGTGCTCAGAAAAGAGGCTTGGACTCTTAGCCAAAAGAGGAGAAGGAAGAAATCTTTGGCACCAGCAAGAGGCAGCTTGAACTGAGTCCGAAACACGAAGAGGGGGGTACTCAAATATGAAAAGGCGAGGGGTAGAAATTTTAAGCTGGTCAGCCTCGGCCAGGCCCTAGTGGTGACAGGGAGAAAGGAAACAGGAGAAAACACAGCAGATTCCTAAATGCAGCCCCATCCTCATGAAATTTAGGAAAGAAAAACAATGGGAAATGATAATTCAGGCAAATACCCAGAAGACAAATAGTTCTTTAATTTAAAGAGCTATATTTGGCTCAAGGAAGTATGTAAAACTGGACAGAAATATACAGAAATTTTAAGGGTGTATGTGCCTAACAAACAGCCCAAAAGATGTACCACAAAAATTAATGAAGTTATAGGGAGATATTGAGCCATCCTTGATTTAACAGAAGACTTTATTCTCTATTGTTCCTTGTGTAATCAAACAAGAAAAATGACAGAGATTTTACTGCATGCCCATTAACAATCTTGACCTAATGTGCATTTCTGTATCACATAATTAAAGAATACATTTTTTTCTCTTATATAAAGGAACTGTTTATGAAAACTAATCTTATATTAGGTCATAATGCATTCTCAAGAAGTTCAAAGACTTAATGTACAGACCACCTTCACTGAATAGAAAAGAGGTACATGAAAAATGATCACCATCAAAAAGTGGAAATCCATGCAGTGTTGACTGATCACCATTGGAGCAAAATATTGATAAAGTTTAAGCTACAATTTTTTCAGGGGACAACTGAAAGGTCAGATGATTGAGCTTATGGCAGAGTCTGAGACTGGTAGTTCTGGGATCATCGTAGAAACTTGATCCTTTTTGCTTTTCATTGCTCAATAGCCACACTGGAATACAGTCTGCATTTTCTAGTTTCCTTGCACTCAGGTATGATTATACATAGGATTTCTGGCCAGTGCAACTTGGCATGGGTGAGTTACCTTACGTCACGAGAACATAAGGCATACCCTATGGAAGGGGGACCATACAATAGAGCAGTTCCTGGCAATTCTAAACTAAAATTCTTGCTATACTGGGGTGCCTGGGTGGCTCAGTCAGTTGAGCGACCAACTTCAGCTCAGGTCATGATTTCATGAGTTCGAGCCCTGAGTCGGGCTCTATGCTGACAGTTCAGAGCCTGGAGCCTGCTTCATATTCTGTGTCTCCTCTCTCTGCCCCTCCCCAGCTCGCACTCTGTCTGTCTGTCTGTCTCTCTCTCTCTCTTGCTTAGAAATAAATATTTAAAAAACTTTTAAATAAAAAAATAAAAATAAATGAGTAACCTACCAAAAAGTGGAAATTTTATTGGAGTAGAATCACCCATTAAACAGTGAAAATGGAGACTCTTGGGTGGCTCAGTTAATTAATTATCTGACTCTTGATTTTGGCACAGGTCATGATCTCATTAGCCCGTGTTGGTCTCTTTGTTGACAGTGCAGAGCCTGCTTTGGATTCTCTCGCTCTCTCTCTCTCTCTCTCTCTCTCTCTGCCCCTTCCTTCCTTGTTCACATGCTTGCTCTGTTTCTCAAAATACTAAACTTAAAAAATAGAAATATTATTTCCTTAATAGCTATTTGGTCACTATGCATGAATGTCTTGTGTCAATTTGGCTCTTATCATCTAGAATTAAAGGTCTGAATCCTAAATTGTTTACTTACCCATTAGATCATCACACAGTATTCTTTATCACAGAACTTTCCTAAACAACTATTTGTAAAATTAAGAAAATCCAAGAAAAAAATAATTGATGAAGAAAAAACTTTAATAAATGGGAAAATAATAAATATAAACATGCCACAGTGCCATGTGAAATATGCTAGGGAAATCTGCAATGGATTCTAGACATCAAACCATGGTGGAAAATTAACTCGTTAAACAAAACAGCAAGGAGTTAATATGAAATCACAGGGTGCACAAACAGTCCTACAGGGTTTGTCATTCCATATGTAACCCGGCAATATTTTCGGAGGTTTCTCACACACACACACACACACACACACACACACACACACAGAAAAATAAACCACAGGCTTCAAAAAGGCTCTTGCTCTTTAAGGAACAAAATTCATCCTTAGAAAAAATATATAGTTATGTGCTTTTGCATTTGAGTTCTATAAGTTTGCATAAAGTTTCTGTAAATTCACTAATAAGTAGACTTTTGTCATAAATCATTAAAGCAATATGTAAATCAGGCACTATGTTTAGAATTAAGAATTCCCAGCAAATGAATTTATACTAAATTGAATATGGGATTTACCAAACACTTATTCTTAGGGGATGTCTTTAATCGATTTTCCTAAACAATTTGTCAACTTATTCAATTCTTAAGGGAAAGAACTAAGAAATGTTTGTGACAGAACAAAGGAAAAATAGTTGATTGACTAATTTTTTTACAAAAGAGTTGAAATAATTATGTTGATGGAACAAAAATAACTTCATATGCTCTGAAAGGAAAACTTGAGAGCCATTCATCACAAAACCAAATCCGTAATCTAAGGCTTAAGTTAATTTGCAATTGTTGAATAGAAATCTACTAGTTAGAGTACATATTTTCTAATATTCACTCTATTGTGAAGGACTTTTGAGTTTAAATTAAATTTTATTTCATAAATTTGGTACGTATACACAGTTATGTGTACGTTTGCCTCAGTATTTTAACCTACATCACTTAAACAGTGCAAGACACATATAAATGTTTGGTAAGTGATGCTAGGTTGTTATTACCTTGACAATAAGTCTTCCTTTTTTACCCCAGGAAATCTGGCTGGATTAGACATTTTACAATTGTAAATACATTTTTTTTAAATGTTTGACAAACCCTATGCCTCAAAATTCATATACCCATTTGTCCTGATAACTCTATTAGAGTTGCTTAACTTTCTTTATTTTCCTTTTAATGTTATTAAAAAATATAAAATACATTTTAAAAGTTTCTCAGGATCAGAACACCAATTTTTTTTTCATTTGTTCTAACCAACAAAAAACCTTTTGGCAACTAGTCTAGTTGCTCCTGAACCATTTGAAAGGATAAGCAGGTGAAAATTTCCACACTTCTATTCTCACCTCTCCTGCTTACATTCCTACCATTTTATAATCACTTCGGTATAAAAATCAGTAATGTTTTTGATGGTTTTCTTGGTGGCAGACACGGCTCTAAAAGTTTGACATATATATTATTTTAATCTTTATAATAACTCTATGAAGTATGCATTAAAGGCCCTGCATACAGATTACATTAAGTACATTAAGAAATAATGAAGTTTGGGGCGCCTGGGTGGCGCAGTCGGTTAAGCGTCCGACTTCAGCCAGGTCACGATCTTGCCGTCCGTGGGTTCGAGCCCTGCGTCGGGCTCTGGGCTGATGGCTCGGAGCCTGGAGCCTGTTTCCGATTCTGTGTCTCCCTCTCTCTCTGCCCCTCCCCCGTTCATGCTCTGTCTCTCTCTGTCCCAAAAATAAATAAACGTTGAAAAAATAATTTAAAAAAAAAAGAAAGAATGAAGTTTATGTTATGTTTTCAATGTCACAAAGCTAATAAGAGGTGGAACTAGGATTTGTACAAAAGAAACTGTGACTCTCAGGAAATCACTTTCCCAACAGATAAGTAATATACTATTTCTCCTGTATCATACAGACCCTTGAAGGAATGGATATTGTAGGATGTAAATAAACATTTGGAACCTTGTATATAAACTCCCTTTAAAATGTCTATTAAGAGGCATTTGGGTGGTTCAGTTGGTTAAGCGTCTGACTGTTGATTTAGGCTCAGGTCATGATCTCACAATTCCAGGGGATGGAGCCCCACGTCAGGCTCCATGCTGACACTGTGGGTCCTGCCTGGGATTCTCTCTCTCCCTCTCTCTCTCTGCCCGACCTCTGCTCGTTGCTCATTCTCTCTCTCTCTCTCTCTCAAAATAAATAAAAGTTAAACAAAAAAACTTAATAAAATGTCTATTAAATTCAACTGAATAGTTTACAGACTACTTTATAATGAACTCCATGATTTTGCCTTGGATGTCTAAAATAGGACACTGCTCATATCAGAGTAGAATAGTTATGATCCCCAACTTTGGATCCAAATCCCTGTTCCATAACTTACTCATCATATGACTTTAGGCTAGTTTTTTAGTGCCCTTGCCTCAATCTCCTGACATGTTGGATAAGAAAAATAACAGACAAGTCTCATAGTCTTATGAGACTAAGTTGATGTATGGAAAATGCTTGGGAAAAAATGCCTAACACAATATCCACTCCGTAAGTATTTTCAATCAATTATGTGCTAGAGATATCCAACAAGATTATGGCGATAGATGATAGATAGATAGATAGATAGATAGATGACAGGCAGACAAAAGATGGAAAAGGGTGCATACACACCCTACATATTTCATGGATTCTAGCAATTCTAATGCCATCACCAGCATATCTCCAAGTTTGGGAGTATACAATCTTCTCATCCTCACTCATGGCTCTAAGTTGGTACTCTTTTCTATTAATTCAATGCTGGGACCAACTTGCCTTATTGCTGTTGCCCTATTCCACTGTATTCTAAAATAATATTCAATCCTTCTACTTCAATTCCCCAATTCCCTCACTAGCAATTTATCATTTTATATTACACGTGACTGTTCCCACAATGCCAATCGAATCCTTCAACTGGAGATCTAGCACTCGTACAGTGGTTGATTTTCCCTTCTGTTGCTCTCCTACCCCCTATATCTTTTTTTGTTCTAATGCAGAGTTCAAACTCCTGATTCTAATTAGGCCATATCCTCAGAACCTAAGCTTTCTCTCCAAAAGATTTATTAGGGTACTGCCTGAGCAGTGTAGCCCCAGCATGGTGGGAGAGTTTTTCACTGGCTGGCATGAGTAGATATGTGATAGAAGTAGGATATCTGTATCATGGGGCAAGAATATCTCTTCTCATTTGATCATGAGCCCTTTCCACATATTACTAGTACATAGTTGTTGTACTGATACATTTCTGAATAAAATGATCATGAAATAAACTCTGTTATTTGATGTCACATCATGAGGAACCCATTTAAGAAGCATTTAGACCTTTTTGCTAAATTTGGATAGGAAAGAAGGAGAAGGAGGAGAAGGAAGAAAAAAAGAAAAAGTTTAATGTTAACTTGAAACTGGGATAATTCATTGAACTTTTAAATAGCTGTGCCCTAGTGAAGAACTCATTACCACCACACTGTACATTTAACAGCTAATTTATCCCAACAGGCCCACCTAATACTGCAATAATATTTTAAATCAGATGTTCTCTGGTAATCATACTGAGATCCATTTATTTCAGGAAACCTGTTCCAAACAAGTACTCAGGCCAAAATTATTTTTTTCCATGATATGTGGACTCAAATTCATGGGTTTAACCTGGAATTTTATGAGTACTTGAACAGACTCAAATAGCATTTTGAGATGGAATGCTGGCCCTAACCACTCGCCCTTGGGAAGTCTATTCCATGTGTACAAAAAGTGTATTTCTGTTTGGGTAAAGTACAAGTGATGTTTCCAAACTTTCAGTTGCTAGAACATTAGCTTTGCCATCTGTTATCTAGGGCATTAATTCCTCCTCAATCAGCAGCACAGGAACTTGGGGGCTTGTCAAAAACTAAAGCTTAAAATTACAGTCCTGCTTCAGACTTCTGATATTAACCAGTAAATCTAAGAATCTCATTAATCATCTATCTTTTCAGTGTCTCTGAAAAAAAAAAAGTTTGACTATATTCCCTCAGCTGCCTAAGCATATTTTCTTTAAAATTTTTTAATGTTTATTTTTGAGAGAGAGACATAGTGTGAGTGGGGGAGGGGAAGAGAGAGAGGACGATGCAGAATCTGAAAGCAGGTTCCAGGCTCTGAGCTGTCAGCACAGAGCCCGACATGGAGCCTGAACTCATGAGCTGTGAAATTATGACCTTAGCTGAAGTTGAATACTTAATGGACTGAGCCACCCAGGCGCCCCTGGTGGAGGATGCGGGCATCATATTTTTACAAATTATAATTTGACAGCATTCATTCAGCTGACTGAAGAACAAGAGAATTCCATCTGAAAAACACATCTGCATCCCTAATAAGAACTTATTTGAAAGTACTGGTTATCTCCCTTACTCACGGATTCATCAGTCACTTACTGTGTTCAGACTCCATACCAAACACTGTGATTGATGCTGGAGCCAGTGGAAAAAGTTAAGAGACAGCACCTGTCTCTCAGAGTTCAAAGCAGAGCACAGAACCTGATTCCATAAAACAGATAGGACTCGATGGACAACACTGAGATAGCAGAGAATTAGAAGTGAAAACCCAGGTACTATCAAAATCACAGGGAATAGAGTAGTTGAGCCTGTACTGATGGGGATGAGGATATGGGTAACTGGAATTCGTGCTCAAAGAAATGATGTGCAAATGTGACCCAAAGCATGTGTCAAATTTAGAAATGGGAGGTAGATAATAATATGGGAAAAAAAATATGTTTTCCAGAATTCATTTCTTGGAGAAGTGCTATCTTTGTTTGAAATAAATATTTGGATTATTTGCTAAGGTGTGTGTTGGGGGGGAGGTAGGGGGTAAAATTCTGTTCTGAGGAGACCCGTTTGCTACAATGCTTCACGTTAAGTTGCCTGAAGCTGGCAATCAGTAAACCTCTTCCTGCTCTGCCCTATACAGTGCTCTAATAATTCTTCTAATTTAGACCTTTTTTTTTGTTTAAATGTTAATGTTGGTTTTGGTCATGCCTAAAAACTGGTATCTACATCCATTAAAAAAAGATAAGCATATTCCTTAGATGGAATTCTGTTTAAATTTAAGATGGAGTTTTCTATCTCGTGGGCTTTTCATAAAGCATGCATATGTTTAACTCACCACAGAGCCCTAGACACAATGCTTTCACATTCTGACTGCATCTTGCATTTTAAGAATGGCTATTTTAGCTAATACATGTTTATTGGATACACCATTATGGGGAAATTACTCAAATTCATCAAGTACTCAACTTCTATTTCCTGAGAAGAACATCAGTTTAGGTCTTTAGAAAGTAATATAAATACCCAGTAATACAATGTAGATTACAAGAAGCTATATTGTGCTTTGTGCTGAAAAAAAGAAATTGGTAAATACTAGGTTTAAAAATTGTACCACTCTTTCCATCTAGCCCCCACTCTCACCCTTACAGATAAAGTGAGAGCTCTAGTATTTTGTAGATGAGAAGCACTTTACACAGATGAGGAATAAAATGCCCGGAAAATTCTAGTGCTGCTAGAGGATACTTTTGTTGTTGTAGTTTACAGTTCACTGGGTTTTTGGTTCAAGGAATTAAAATTGAAGTTAATTATAAAAAGGAATTGTAGGGCATGGCTCAGTTGGTTGACCATCTGACTCTTGATTTCAGCTCAGGTCATGATCCCAGGGTTGTGGGATTAAGTCCCATGTTGGGCTCGGTGCTGATCATGGAGCCTGCTTGAGATTCTCTCTCTTTCTCTACCCTCTCTCCTGCTGGCGTGCACGCTCTCTCTCTCTCTCTCAAATAATAAATATGTAATTAATTAATTTTTAAAAAGGCATTATAAATATTAGGGCTTTTTTTAGGTTAAATCCATGGGACCTAGTATAGAGATGCATGATGGCCCTTGATTGCTGGAAGGTGATCTCTAGATCCTGGATAGAAGTCCTGCCAGACAGGAATGTGTTTGTTTTACCAGAACTTTGGCTGCCAGACAGTCTTAACAATGTAAATTTATGATGGAGGATTTTAGGGTCTAAAGGTACTAGCCCAAACTTTTGGGAGAGGCTGCAAGGTGAAGGTCAGCCAAGAAGGCAGAACCGGTTAAAACTTTATCGACACCAAAAGGCTCTGGTTGCATACTGTAACCCTTCAAGAATAGAAAGAGGTAAAAATTTGCATGACCCCATAGAGAGGGATCGACTGGAAGCTCCAAGTTCAGACCCCTTCTGGGTCCTGCCCTGGACGTCTCTTCACTCGGCTGAATTTAGTTTGTATCCTTTCACCGTAATAAAGTGTAAATGTAAATATCAGGTTTTCACTGAGTTCTGTGAGTCTTTCTAGTGAACTCTCAAAGCTGAGGGAGGTTCGGGGGGACTCTCAAATTTATGTTCAGCTGATCTAAAGCAAGGGTTTATCCTGGGACTCCCAATTTTACAGCTGATATTTGAAATGAGGGCAGTCTTGGGGAACCGGGATCATAAAATTTCCTCCCTGTGGGCCATGATTTCTGGATTTTCTTTGCCCAGAGCATGAGGAAGCAAGGTATTACATACCTTTCTTAAGGGGAGGTATACAAGACAGGGAAAAGGAGAATACTTTATATTTCCTAAAATATTGTTCATTATTCTTCTTTAAAGGCTTAGCAGACTCAATTTGGTTTCCAGCAAGATCTGGGATTCTTCCCTCTCCTATTTATTGGCTCTATGACCTTGAATTTGTATTTTAGCCTTTATTTCAAATCAACTCCGTGAAGATTAAATGGTATAATGCCTATCAACCTTTTAGTTTTAATACTTCTGTCAAGTTTAAGAAATCTGGTCTCCCATTCTGAAAATACACCTTTTCCGATTATGGCCTTCCTTCTCTTCTTCCCATTTTCGGATGGAAAGAAATAGCTACAAACTGAACTTTCTCCAGACGGAATAATAGGGAGAGAGAAGCCTAAATAAATAGTTCTTACCCAAAAACATTCCTACACCTGGTACTTATAATTGATCTTTTTCTTGTTAAAATACAAAATGAAAATAAATAAAATATACTTAGAGAAAAATATATTTAGAGATATTGTGTGCAATATTAATTCAGGAAATGCCAACCCTAAGAATAACTTAAATACTTAAAACATTAAAAGAAATCTCATAGATGTTTCAAGTTAAATAGGGGTACCTTTATTTAAGTTTATTTATTTGTTGAGAGAGAGAGAGAGAGAGAGCAAGTATAAGCTGTGGCAGAGAGAGAAGGAGAGAGAAAGAATCCCAAGCAGGCTCCACACCATCATTATGGTGTATATATACAACATACACCAGAAGGCATTACGTATATGCCATCTCTCCCTATGTGTTGCTGTAGCATTAGAATTTACATATGTAAATTTACATACATACATACATGCATGCATACATAAAGGAATGGAATGGAATGGAATGGAATGGAATAGAATGGAATAGAATGGAATAGAATGGAATAAGGAAAAGTGAAGTAAAATACAGTAAAATAAAATGATTGTCTTTGTCGCACCACTAAAGTGGCTCTTCCATGGACAGGTTTTTAGTGACATATGTCTGCCCTCCTTGGCCTTTTGATTATACTTATGAGTGTCTCCTCTCACCTTGGTGACATTATTATAATATGTATTATAGAACCTGCCAGATTGGGCTGCACTTATCTGTTTGACTCCTGTGCTATGACCTCCTAGATATCATTAACATCTCATGCATTCCTGTACCCCCAGCAACAGCCACGCTACCTGGCATGTAGTCAGCATGGTTCTGTCTTGAGTAACTTGAAACATAAAGACCTAAGCGTGTGCAGCAGTGGGGCGGCTGGGTGGCTCAGTCAGTTAAACGTCCGACTTCGGCTCAGGTCATGATCTCACGGTTCTTGAGTTTGAGCCCCGCATCAGCCTCCCTGCGGACAGCTCGGAGCCTGGAACCCGCTTCAGATTCTGTGTCTGCCCCTCCCCTGCTTGTGCGCGCTCTCTCTCTCTCTCTCTCTCTCTCAAAAATAATCAAAACAAAATTTAAAGAGTGTGCATGTGAGCACATCAGCACGTGGTATCATGCTCACCTTCACACTAGGCACAATCCCATTCCTTCCAGAGTCATATAATGAAGCTATGTTGTGGCACTCTTTATTTTAAAACCTTACTTTATTTTAAAGCCCGTGTCTTAATAAACAAATGAAACGTGTACAGTTAAAAATACCCAAGGACTCGCCCCTATATTTTCAATTATAACTATGAAAACCAGCGCATAACGTAATAAATCCCAAGCCAGGGAAGAATCAAGAGCCTGCAATTGATTTAAATATTCACAAATTCAAGTGAAACATATAAATTTTGCAGTTAAATTAGGTAAAATAAATCCACCCAGATGTCTTGCCAAATATGAGTACACATAGCTGCTGTCTTTAGCTCCTTCACACATATGTCCCCTCGAAGCAGATGTATATCCATATTCACTCAGGAAATAGTGTGTGCTTGCATATCAAGTATGAGAGAAGAATGAGTGTACAGATGAAAATAACTGCTCTCTAAGGGAAAACTCTTCAATTGATGCTAGATTTGCGTTTCTGCCCATATGTGTTTACATACCTTGAGTCGTACATGAGCAAAGTGTATAATTCTCATGTTTCTATTCCTGTTGCATCATTCTGGCACAGAGTTATTGTAAAATATCACCCTAAATGAAGCTGCATTTCGCTGGGGGCATCACTTAAATATAGCTTGTCAACACTGAAAAGCACTTTGTGATTGGGGGGGCAATATAATTCAACATATCGCTACGACCACTCTGAGGAGGATCAGAAAATATAACACTAAGGCCGATAATTGCTAATTCTTTCCTCTAAAAAGTTTATAAGGCTTTCATTTTATAGCCTTTTTTGCTTATAAAGGTAAGGCACGCGCACTGTCGAAAATCTTAAAAATTTACAAAAGTGCAAAAGGTAGAAAAATGTTGGGGAAAAAATAAACTCACGTGCTTCCCACGCGCCTTATGTCAATTTTACACACAGCACATTATATGTTTACTGTATTACAAGTAGGAGGTGGAAAGTAACTTTAATGGCTTATAGGTCCATATGCTTTTCTATAAACTGCCCAAAATAATAGGAGGAGGGCTAACTAAAAGTTTAATCCTAAATTGGAGTCTAACAGTGAACAGAAAAAAAAAAAAAAAGTCTATTAGAATACTAAATATAAAACAGCAGTTCAGTCAGGGGCTAGGAGCAAAGATGTCTGTGATTTGCCCCGTGGACAGTAAGACAACAAAATGCCCCTCACCCTAGACAGACAAAGATCTAAAACTTCAGGACACTGCCCAACACAATCATTGTTCTGGAAGTCCAGGGCCTTTAAAACCTTCACGGTTGATTCTAAACTTAGAAGCATTAACTTTCAGAAGAGGTAGTTTGTTGTTCTCTCCTTATTTTCTTCTCTTAAGATTTATTTGGGTAATTACAAGGGAGAAAAGGGAAGGAGGGAAGTGACTTTAGGGATAATTTCCTCTGGTTTTTCAAAGTACAGTTTCTGGAAATGAAATCTGACGGAGAAGAAATATAATAATCATATACTCAGTTCATAGGGTGATAATAATAAAATGCAAGCATTAAGCATACTATGTCCTGGAAACACTCTTAAGCTCTTTACATCTCTTTTCTCCTCAATTCTCACCACAGCATGATCAGTTTGTGCTACTAATTTCTCCATTTTACAGTTGAGCGAACTGAGGCACAGAAATATGTAAATTCTTTGGCGTCACATAGGTAGCAACTGCCAAAATCAGAGTGTGAACCCAAGCACTCTGGAACTGGGGTCTGATTTCATAATCACTATAACAGAGAGTTTAGAGTTTTCTATTCGTAACACATCAAACCTGAATTTTGATGTCACAGCAAATTTTTCAAAATACAATTTTAAGAAGCTGCAAAATGTCCCATCTTTTAGAGATATTATGGCTCACCTAATCAATCACTCCTCTCCTTTAGATTGTTTTCCATTTCCTCACTATCACGAATTCGGCTGTGATAATGCTGCAAACAACACCTTGTTATTGTATTCATGACTTTGAACTTAAAATTTTTTCCACAGATATTTTCAAATGATTTTTGATAGAATTTTACCCACTTTTGTTTCAACAGGAGCCTGTAGGAATACTTGGCTCATCGTATGCTTAGTAATATAAAATATTACCGACTTAATTTTAGTGTGTGGGGATTCTGTGATCTTTAAGGCAATGTTTATGAATGTATGTCAGCTTTCCTGATTGTTTCCATAAAGTGTCATAGTAAGACGGAAATTCCAGATTTGAACACGATTCTTAGCTGTATGACATCACATACAAATTCTTTCTGAGCTTCAATTTTCTCTTCTACCTAAGAAATAGGTCTATGTTGTACACCCTCTAATTTAGTGGCTTGTGGCAAAATAAATATTATATGAACATGCTCTCTCAACTGTAAAGTGCTATCCAAACTTACGTTATTGGCTGTTGATATCATGAAGAATGGATGAATTATATTTTTTTACTTGTGGGACAGGAAACTTAAAAAACGCTAACACAGTTCACTACAGCACTAAATAATGTAGCTCAGTCTCTGTTGTATCTTTGACTCTGATCTATCCATTCTGTGTGAGGTTTATGAAGTAATACGCAAAGTCTATAATTTCTCTTTCGAAAGAAAAGGACATTAAGAGACGTATATCCTTTTAAGGTCATGGGGTGGACAGCCAAAATATTAACTAAGATTCACAGATTTTGATTCTCTTTGAAAGCATAAAGACATAACATGCATTCATTTTAGAAACAATTTTTTTTTTAATTTTTCAATAGGTTTTATATTTTTGGAGCAGTTTTAGGCTCACAGCAAAACTGAGCATAAAGAAAGTTCCACTGACACAGCATTGTCACCCGAAGTCTATAGTTTCAATAAGGCTCACTCTTGGTGGTGCACATTCTATGGGTTTTGACAAATGTAAAATGACATGTATCCGCCATTGTAGTATCACACAGAGTAGTCTCGTTGCCCTAAAAATCCTCTGTGCTTGGCCTATTAATCACTCTGTCCTATCAAAACTCTGGCAACTACTACTAATTTTAGCATCTTCATAGTTTTGTTTTTTCCAGAATGTCATACAGTTGCAGCCATACAGTATGTAGTTTCTTTAGATCAGCTTCTTTCACTTAATAACATACATTCCAAGTACATGCCTTTAATGACTGATGGCTTTTTTGTTTGTTTGTTTGTTTGTTTGAAGTTCTGAATATTATTCCGTTGTCTGAATGTACCATAGCTTAGTTATTCATTCACCTATAGGAGGACATCCGGTTACTTCCAGGTTTTGGCAATTATGAATAAAGCTGCTATAAATATCCATGTGCATGTTTTTGTGTGGAGGTAGGTTTTTGACTCATTTGGGTAAATAACAAGGAGCACAGATCTTATGGAAAGAGTATGTTTTATTTTGTTTTGTTTTGTTTTTATTTTTAAAATTTTTGTTAATGTTTATTTATTTTTGCGACAGAGAGAGACAGAGCATGAACAGGGGAGGGTCAGAGAGAGAGGGAGACACAAAATCTGAAACAGGCTCCGGGCTCCGAGCTGTCAGCACAGGGCCCGATGCGGGGCTCGAACCCACGGATCGCAAGATCATGACCTGGGCCGAAGTCAGACGCTCAACTGACTGAGCCACCCAGGCGCCCCGAGTATGTTTTATTTTGTAAAAAACTACAAACTGTCTTGCAAAGCGGCCATAACCATTTTGCAATCCCACCAGCAATGCACAAGACTTTCTGTTGCTGTACATCCTCACCAGCATTTGGTGGTCTTACTGTTTTCTATTTTGGCCATTTGCACATTTGGCCAGATGTGCAGTGATATCTGGATATACAGCAGAGAACGCTTCAAAGTTCCTAAAAGTTCTATGCTGATTTCCATACAATTGAACACATTCTTGGAGAGATTGAGAATACACTTCCTCCTAGAACAATAAAGACCTTCAGACCTTCATTCTAGAAGCAATACAAACAGAACCTACAGTGATTGCTAAAGCAATAGACTATGAATTCACATTAAAACTCCATGAATATTTATTCATTGTTTTATTATATAAACACTCATATTAAAAATAAATTATGCTAATATACGTTCCTTTTCTTTAGCATCCTCAAAGTATCTTTAGATACCATTCAACTAATTATAATAAAATGAAATGGATGAATGAATGGGAGATGTTATCATCTAAGAACATAGCTCTTGTTTAGTAGGTGGATTATGAACATCAACTTTCCATTTTGATCTTTATTGGGTGTGTCACTAAGAACTAGGATGAAACTTGCAAAATAGAAAACTCAATGGACGAGAACCTGAATGGATCTTTCACAAACGTTTCCATTCTACTATTTCATAAATGTTTCCATTTTGTGTACTAAGGATAATTACACAAAACATTACAGAGAGCATCAATTATTTATATTATTTGATTATTGATCAGTCTGTTTTAGTGTGTATTTTTATATTAAATATTTTTGAAATACTTGGAAGATTCAGCTTTTAATCTCTATTTTTTTTATTATTCTCACCTAAAAAAGAAGGTAGTGCAATTTAGCTCGCTTGGTGCTGCAATGTATCCTGCCCGACAAGAAAGTAAAATTAGAACACTATTTACTACATGAATAACTTATATATTATTTTTTCTGTATGTTATTTATATGACATTATTTATCCAGTCAGTATTCATTCAGATTTATCCACATATTTACCATTTCATGTCTTGTCACTGCTTTGAGTATCTTTGAAATCTAGTGTTGCTTTAAAACTATAATATAATGCTTAAGTTTATGTTTATTTAAGTTTGTGTCTCTCAGTAATAAATTCTTTTTTGTTTTGTGTGAAAAAGCATTTAATTTTGCTTTTATTCTTAGAGGATATTTTACACAGGTAGAGAATTTTATGTAGTTTTTCTTTTTTCATTTATTTCTTCACATTGAAGATATTCAATCATCTTATGGCTTCTAATGTTTCTAGTTAGAACTCAGTTCTCATTTGTTCTTCCAAATGTAGTATATCTTTTTTCCTATGCGGTTTTTTATTATCTTTTATTTTGTTATCTGCATTCTTATATTGCTAGTAGTAGTTTTGTAGTTGTGAATTTCCTTGAACTTGTCCTGTTTAAAAGTTCAATTTTGGGAGGCACCTGGGTGGTTCAGTCAGTTAAGCATCCGACTGCAGCTCAGGTCATGATCTCGCCGTTTGTGGGTTCGAGTCCTGTGTCAGCCTCTGTGCTGACAGCTCAGAGCCTGAAGCCTGCTTCAGATTCTGTGTCTCCCTCTCTCTCTCTGCTGCTGCCCCACTCACTCTCTGTCTCTCTCTCTCTCTCTCTCTCAAAAATAAATGAACGTTACAATGAATGTTGGAAGAGAGAGACAGAGTGTGAGCAGGGGAGGAGAAGAAACAGAGGGATACACAGAATATGAAGCAGACTCCAGGTTCTGAGCTGTCAGCACAGAGCCCCACACAGGACTTGAACTCGTGAACTGTGAGATCATGTCCTGAGCCGAAGTCAGACATGTAAAACGACTGAGCCATCCAGGTACCCCGAAAATAAATAAACCTAAAAAAAAAATTAAAATTCCAAATTACTAATTCCATTAATATCTTTTTTTTTTTTTCAATTTCAAATACATTTTAGTGGTCCTCACTTTTAGTTTGGTCTGACAAATCCTTTTAGTGTCTTTGGAGAGATACTGTAGTTTTTCAGTCAGTTTAGAAAAATCAACAAACCCAAAATTAACAGCTCAATAAAAATAGAAATCAGTATCACATAGAATAACTGAAAGCTACATACCTATGATTTTTAAAATGTCATTTAATTAGAATAAAATATAAATATTTTTTTTACTGTTTCAGTCTTTTATTTTCTTTTTTTTAATGCTTTAAGTTTTTATTTAATTCTAGTTAGCATATAGTATAATATGATTTTCAGGAGCAGAATTTAGTGATTAACCACTTATATATAACACCCAGTCCTCATCACAAGTCTAGCCCATTCCACTGCCCACTTCCCATTCAGTAACCCTCAGTTTGTTCTCTATAGTTAAGTCTTTTTTATTGTTGTTTTGATTATTTATTTTGTATTTATTTTTAAAGAGCAAGAGAGAGCACATGAGCGGGAGGAGGGCAGAGAGAGAGAGAGACAGAGAGACAGAGAGAGAATCCCAAGCATGCCCTATGCTGTCAGTGCAGAGCCTGATGCAGGGCTCAATCTCATTAACGATGAAAGCACAACCTGGGCCAAAAGCAATAGTCAGACGCTTAACTGACTGCACCACCCAGGCACCCCAATAGTCTCTTTATGGTTTGCCTCTCTTTCTTTTTTTCCTGTCCCTTATGTTTATCTGTTTTGTTTCTTAAATTCCACATATGAGTGAAATCATATGGTATTTTTCTTTCACTGCCTGACATTTCACTTAGCATAATATAGTCTGGCTCCATCCATGTCATTGCAAATGCAAGATTTTATTATTTTTGATGGCTGAGTAATATTCCATTAGATGTAAATAGATATAGATGATAGAGAGATATGGGGGGGGGGAGAAAGAGAGAGAGAGAGAGAGAGAGAGAGAGAGAGAGAGAGAGAGAAACATCTTTATCCATTCAGCAGCCAGTAGACATTTGGGCTCTTTCCATAATGTGGCTATTGTTAATAATGCTGCCAAAAATATCAGGGTGCATGTGCCCCTTTGAGTCAATATTTTGTATCCTTTGAGTAAATATCTAGTAACACAATTGCTGGATCATAGGGTATTTCTAATTTTAACTTTTTGAGGAACCTCAATAAGGTTTTCTAGAGTGGTTGCACCATTTGCATTCCCACCAACAGTGTAAGAGGGTCCCCCTTTCTCTGCATCTACCAACATCTGTTTTTTCCTCTGTTGTCTATTTTAGCCATTCTGACAGGTGTGACGTGGTATCTCATTGTAGTTTTGAGTTGTAGCTCCCTAATGATGAGTGATATTGAGCATATTTTCATGTGTCAGTTAGCCATTTGGATGTCTTCTTTGGAAAATTATCTATTCATGTCTTATGTCCAATTTTTAACTGGATTATTTGTTATTTGGGTGTTGAGTTGATAAGTTCTTTATAGATTTCAGATACTAACCCTTCATCAGATATGTCATTTGCAAATATCTTTTCCCACTTCAAAGGTTGCCTGTTAGTCTGGCTGATTGTTTCCTTCACCGTGCAGAAGATTTTTACCTTGATGAAGTCCCAGTAATTCACTTTTGCTTTTGTTTCCCTTTCCTCAGGAGGTACATCTAATAAGAAGTTGCTACATCATTTCAGAGATTGCTGCCTATGTTCTCCTCTAGGATTCTGATGGTTTCCTGTCTCAAATTTAGGTCTTTCATCCATTTCCAGTTTATTTTTGTGTATAGTGTAAGAAACTGGTCCTGTTTCATTCTTCTGCATGTCGCTGTCCAGGTTTTTCAACAACATCTGTTGAAGAGACTGTCTTTTTTCCATTGGATGTTCTTCCCTGCTTTGTCAAAGATTAGTTGACCAGTGTTTAAATCTCAGTCATGATCTCTTCATACACAGTTACTGCACCATTTGTTTTCTTATCTCCTTATGAGATTCCATATAAATATGTATGTTGTTTTAATTATTTCTATATAGTTTACATCTCTTGTAAATTTTATCTTATGTCTCTGTGCTTCTTTGGTGCACATCTTCCTTACCAGTAATTCTTTATCTTCTCCCCTCTACTTTCCAACCCACTGTTGGATTCTTAATTTTAGTTACTGTACCTTTTTTTCAGCGCTAGTAATTCTATTTAATATCTTTATTATCCTATCTGACAACTCTGCTATGTAACTTTTTATATTTTCTAGTTCTTTGCCAATTTTTTTAACCTTTTCATTTATGTTTTGAGTACAATAAGGTAATTAAAGTCTAGATGAGTCTGTTCACCAAGAAGTGCTCTTGATACCTTTCGATTGCCGTATTTCTTTTTGTTGCCATTCATATTGTCTTATCTTTTCAACTGCTTTATTAATTTTTACTTTAGGCTGAATATTTTATTTACAAAAATAACATTAAATTATCCCAGAGGAGGTTTGTGTTTGTTTTTGTTTTTTTTTTTTTTTTTCCTCCTGGGCATCTGCAGGAGGCAGCTATCTGGGATCAACTTAACACAGGTTTTATGAACTTTAGGGCTATTGGCATTTGAGGACAAATAAATATTTGTTGTTGAATGCTGTTCCATGTGCTGTAGGGGACTGAGAAGTCTCCCTGGTCTGTCTTCAAGAGACCCATTTTACACCTGAGGACATGTGCTCATTAGAACACAGTGCCATTCCCTTCCCCTAGTTGTGACAACCATAAATATCTCCGGACATTGCCAAATGTGCCTTGGGAAAGAAAAAACAAAAACAAAAAATCCAAACTTGCCACCAGTTGAGATACACTGACTTAACTCAATTTTAGAGAATGAGATGCACTGGCACTCCCAAATTGGGGGAAGCTATGCTAGAATTCCCATCATGGCTGTTCTACTCATTCCAGTCAGAAACCTAAGGCATCATCCTTCAGGGTCACCATCCAAAATTTACATTTCTACTGGAGTCCCTCAATCATGGTGGGATCCAGGCTCTACTTATGATTTCCTTAGGATGTAGGTATTGTAAACGTCCCCCAGATAAAAGCATTCCCAAAAAGGGGACTGCTACTCTAAAGTTTGGGCTAGTCATTTCTCATTATGTTAGCTCTCTGTAGTAATGTTCTATCACTCGTGCAATAATTTGTCACACACTTAGAATCTTAAAAAATACAGACTTATTCTCTCACAGTTTCTGAGTCATAAGTTAGAACGCAGCATGGCAGGACTTTTTACTCGGGGTCTCATAAAGCCAAATTTAAAGCGTTGGTGAGGCTCTGGTTCTCAGGATCCTTTCCATACTCACTGGTTGTTGCTAGAGGTCATTTTCTTCTCACACCTTCCACATGGTCCCCTGCCACTTCAAGCCACCAAAGGCAAGATGAATTGTATCTGCATTTCAAATCTCTATGGCTTCTGGGTCTGCAGAAGGGCTCATGCGCTAAAATTGTACAGCCAGATGGTCCAGGATAATCCCCCTATTTTAAGTCAATGTTTTGTAATCATAATTACATCTACAAAGGCCCTTTTGCCTGAACAAATGCATGGATATGTCTCTTCATACTGACTGTCCCAGAACTAGGGTGTAGAAGCGTCTTGAAGGCTAAAACCCCACCACACTCACCGATGCCTTCAAGAAGATTTTTTTTTCTTTGTAATATTTTTCTAGGTTTTTTAGTTGCCCTCAGCTGTAGCATTGGCCTGAATACTTACTCTGCCATGATTGAAAGTAGAACTCCTTTTGCTCAAGTTTTTGTTCAGTGCTTTAAAAGTTTCTCTCGCAATTTTCTCCATTTGACCAGCACGGGGTATAAGAAAGCCATCCTGTGTAATAGGCTAATTGGGTTCAAATCCAGGTCCTCACTTTTCAAATCCAGGCACTCTCTTTTTGACTTTCTGCAAAGTTTCTCATTTCTCTATGCCTCACTGTCCACACCTATTAATTTGGAACTACATTACCTAAAATAATTAATACGGGAATTAAATGAAGATATATAAAGTCACTTTGAATACAAAAACATGTATAATAACTGTTAATTCTCAGAACGTTAATTTTGATTATTAGATTTTAGAAGAATGTATTCACATTTAAAAATGTAGATAAATGAAAAGCACCCTACTTATCTATATTTTAATTCCCAAAGAAAAGACATCTTTAGTGTTTTCATTGTATACTGCCTATATTAATCCAAAGGATAAGCTACAACCAGATACTTAAATAAAAGCAAACACACACACATCCACACACACACACCCAGAAAAAATTATACCTTTCTACCATTCTTTAGTCTTGATTATTCTTAAAACTCTGAAGTATTGAGACACTTATCCTAAATGAGACAAACTGTCTTGTCATGGGATCAGTTTTTGGTGAGATATGTACATATTTGCCAGTTTATGAATATATTTTTATAAAAATGTTTCAACAGTAGGCAGAAAACAATGAAGAAAACTTAGTCTTAGCTGTACAACTACATAAACAGAGGATACGACCACAGATTTTAAGGCAAACCTTGTTGAACATGTTTAAATTCAAGTTGAAATATAATGTTTGAGTACATTCACGCCAATTCTCAGAGAACAGTGTCACACATAATTATAAAGAACTCAAAAAAAGCACAAAAGGCCATCTGTGAGATTTGAACAAAGCTGTTGAAAGTACTTCGTTCATCTTAAAGTTAGGATTCTACAGTTGAAGTAGTTGGCATTTAGATGAGTGGAAACTCACACTGGGGGAAAAAATCACTGGGGAAAAAATCAAATGTAGGAATGAATGATTTGTATAATTTTGGTCATCTAAAAGTATTCCATCAGAATAGAAATAACATTCATTTTACACATAAAAATAATACCCTGTATGAAAAAATACAATAATGTAGACACAGAAGGAACAGCAGCCACTAAAAATTCTTATCTTATACCCAGAGTCCGAATTATCACATTTTACTGGCCATTTCACAATTAAAATATTAAAAAGATATCAGTGCTAACAATTGGGAAGCTGTTTTCCCCTAAATCAAGTGTTCTCACTTCTTCCCCTAGATCTTACTTTTCTTCCTGCCTTGCCTCACTTTCATCAAAAGCATCCTCAAAGACTGTGGTTCGTAAACTTTGCCACAATTTAGAATCCTTACGAGATATTTTAGCAATTCTATGACTGGCTTCACTACAGAGTAATTTATCAGAATTCTCGGAAATAAGACCCAGTCATCAACTTTTTTAAAACTTCCACAAGTGATCCTCACATGAAACCAAGTTTGAGAACTAGTGTTTTACGAGATAGTATAAGTCAAATGTAGAGGGTATTGAAAGATAAGCTTATTTAAAATATGGGGATAAGACAAAAAATTAAATATGGATGTTACAGATTATGAAAACAGTAAGCACCTTCTTGTCATCAAAATACTAGGATTTTAATGATAACTAGACTTTTGAGGGCAATCACTTTCTAGTATACACAGATACTGAATTCTAATGTTGTACACCTGGAACTTATTAATAACAATTTTTTTGTTAATGCCCTGTACGTTTGATAGGTAGGAATCCAGTCCATGTCAGTTTGGGATGTAACTGATTTGAGCACCTGTATTGTGTCTTATGTAGCTGTTGTAATAAATCTACCAATTCCAAAAAAGAATCCTACTATAGCTTGTGAAAGTATGTGTATTTTTGTGTAAACATGTATCTGTGTCTATGTGTGTTCAATATTGATATTATCAATTATTAACATTAATATTAATAACATTATTGTCATATATGGAGAGAAATGGATACACCAGTAGCGAATATCGGAATATGTAGGAACACAAAATATATGCAGATATAATATTAAAAAACAATTTTTTTTCATTTATTTTATGACAAAAGGCTAAAATCTCTGACCTGGAGAATGAATGGAAGCAATCCAATTTAACTTTCCCCAAAACCTCAACTGCATTCTTTGGCAATCTTTGTTAATGAATATTCAATGATCTCTTAATATCTCAAGTTTACTTTTGTAAGTGACAGGCAATGGGGCTGTAGCTGTTCAATTCTTGGAGGGTCTTTCCTTATACTGAACTTAAATGTACTTCTAAACTGCAATAACTGATTCTATTTTTACCTTATGAGTCAATTTGCAATAAAAATTACTAATTAAAGCATCCTTCACCTGTTGTGTACAATGATGACATTCAGCTAAAATAATATCTGCCTCTTAAACAATTAAAGTGCCATAGGGGAATTGCTTTAAACATGAAATTAGTATTGACCATAACTAAAGGTAAGTCAGTATAAATATGTAAGTCAGTTTTCTGTATTAGTTTGCTAGTTAATACCATAGACTGGGCAGCTTAAAAACCAGAAATTTATTTTATCACAATTCTGGACACTAGAAATAAAATATCAAGGTATTTGCTAGGGTTGGTTTCTTTTGAAACCACTTCTCTTGGCTTATAGATGACTATCTTTTCCTCGTGTCGTCACATGGTCCTTCTTCTGTGCATGTCTGTGACGAAATCTACTCCTCTTACAAGGATACTAATCATATTGTATGAGGGTTCACCTTATAACCTAATTTTAACTTAATTGCTGCTTTAAAGACCCTATTTCCAAATACCATCACACTCGGATGCAGTAGCATAACATTATGACTTGAACATATAAATTTTGGGGGGACACAATTCAGCCCACGATAAAGTCCTAACCACCAGTGCCTCAGGCTATGACCTTACTTTAAAATAAGGTTATCAACTGATATAATTGGCTAAGACGAGGTCACATTCGAGTAGGGTAGGCTCTTAAGCCAATATGATTGGTGTCTTAAAAAGGAGAAATCTGAGTACAGTCACACAGGGAGAACACGAACTGAAAATGAACAGAGATGAGGATAATGCATCTATAAGCCACGTAATGCCAAATCTTAATGGAAAGCCACCAGAAGCTAATAGAGAGTCATGAAACAGATCCTCTGTTACAGCCCTCACAAGGAAGCAAGTTTCTGACACCTTCAGCACAGATTTCTAGTCTCCAGAACTGTGAGACAATACATTTCTATCATCCTAGGCATCTAGTTTGTTGTACTTTGTTATTATGGCAGCCCCAGGAAACCAATACACCCCCTTCTGAAATAATCTTTCGACATAGATAAAATAAAACAAAACTTGTTTCGCGTTTATGAAATGAATACTGAAGTAAATCATTAAAAATCATCTGAAATTATTTGTGTATCAGACATATCATGGCAAAACGAGAGAATCACTGAGAAATAACTAAAGTTAGCCCTATTAAGAACCAATGTTAGATAATTAACGCAATTTTAAATATCAGTAGGCCTTAAATGAACTTTCAAATAAGGCTGAAATTAACTTAGTCCTATCAGAGTTATTCACAGCATTGCATGAATGAGTAAAAAGGTTAAATCATCTGTCACTGCTGTTTATTTTTAGGTATTCAACTAAATATTTTCAGAAATAAAATGTGGTATGAATTTCATTTTAGTTTTTGGTCTTTATTGCTATGGATAATTTCAAAAGAAATGTGTATAAAACCAGTAAAGTTAAAAATATATACATTTATATGAACTGTGATTTTTTTAATTGAAATAAAATTGCCATTTTCTTTGTGAATCATTACTTTTTTTAGTTCAGCATATTCATCCTGTTTGTCAAGTTGTGATTCATTTCTCCCACTTTTTCCTCTTTTAACATCTATGAATGCTGCGTTGGTTCATTTTTATGAACATATGATGTCATATTTTTACCAATACAAAACTTTAAATTGATGAACTACGTATCACTTCCATGTAAAGTTGGCCTGTCTTCTTCCCTCATAAGCCCACCTCTAATAAAATGAACATTTCATTGTGTAGCATGATCAAAATCACAGATGAAATGCAATAATAAGTTATAAGGTGTTCTCGTTATTAACTGAGGAGGCACCTATCCCAAACTTCTCATATTTCCTTATGGAGAAACTGGTTTTCCAGAAACACATTTGGCCTAACTGGTTCTTTCCTAGACAGAGGTGACTCTGTTTGATTAGTAACATTGGTACAAGCAACCCAGGAACACTTCTTTCAGCATATTCTGGTTTTGTCTGGAACTGGCTGGCCTGCAGAAAAGGTACATTCTAGTTGCTACATTTGCTGAAATAGAGTGCCCCACCCAGGCTAGAAGACTGCAGCCTGCCGGTATGCCCATGTGAGAACACCTACAGGGGCTTCCCAAACTCCAGCCAAAGATTTAACAGATACAAAGTTAAATCATAAAGACATACTACCTTTGTGTAATTCTTAGAGCCTGCATTGACTAGCTGTGTGATTTTAGACAAGTTTCTTTTTTAAAAAAAAATATTTTTAAAGTTTATACATTTTTGAGAGAGAGAGAGAGAGAGTGCACAGGGGAGAGACAGAGAGAGAGGAAGACACAGAATCTGAAGCAGGCTCCATGCTCTGAACTGTCAGCACAGAGCCCGATGCAGAGCTCAAACCCACAGACTGTGAGGTAAGGACTGAGCCGAAGTCAGACCCTTAACCAACTGAGCCACCCAGGCTCCCCAGACAAGTTTCTTAAGCACATTCCTTCTCAGTTTCCTAAAATCTAAAATGAAAATGACACTGTGACATTCTTCTTGCAGCTTTCATAAAATTTAAATGATCTACTAAACATCAAATGCTTGAAAGGTCTTGCCATCCAACAGTCACTATTATTGACTGATACCTGATGGCCTTCTGTGTTGTTTTTAATTATTCAGTATTTAGGTATAGTAAATGGCAGAGTTATTCATTGATCCCTAAATTCCCAACATATTTAGAGCAACATAATTTAAAAAATAGGAAAAAAAATGAAAGAAAGAAATTATACCCCTAAGATTACATTTGCAGAAACTGCTGAGAAATCCTAAACTAGAGGAAGAAATGGAAACTAAATATAGACCCATTCTTGAGTTCATAGCTTTCCGCACATTATCTAATTAAGTGTAATAAATGTCTGCCTCCAGTCTTTGTTTTGGAGAAGAGTGGTAGTTCTATTCAAGTTTTGGCAGGATCAAAGACTTGTTTTAAAAACTCTACGTCATACTTTGTATACAACTTCTGCCTAAATATTGCTAATGCATTGCTTTAGGATACCAAAATCACTCTGTGCAACCACCACATAACAGAACGTTTCTTCCATTATCCAGCTGCCTCCTATAGCACCGTGCACTATTCTTGGGGTAAGACGGAGGGGGGGAAATGCTACTGCGTGAGAAATCATTTGACAAATGTACTCATTGATCAAAAGAGTTTTTGGAATAATCTAGTCAATTATATTAAATATTTTATATATTTATATACCCTATATTATATATAGGGTATATAAATAATATATATAATATACCCTATATTCTCCAAATGTCACAAATTATCTTTCTATTGGTAATATCTATTGATACCATTTAAATAAATAAATAGAAGAAAATATAGGAAAAGTGGAAGTTCACATATAAATGAACCACGTGGGCAATCATAACATAAAGACATAACAATCATGTTTTCTGGGGATGAAGACTGTTTTATCACTTCCTTTCAATCTGTATAATTTATTATTCCTCTTGCTGTTCTGCATCAGCTCATACATCCAGTACAATGTTGAATAGGTGTAGGGAGAGGATATGCCTGACTTGTTCTTGATCTTAGGGGACAGAATCCATGATCTTACCATTAAATGTGATGCCACGTGTTTTACTAAATTTAGGACGTCTTCTCTATTCTTGGTTTGTGGAGAGTTCCTATCATGAATGGGTGTCAGATTTTGTCAAATATTTTTTGGCATCAGTATTTATGATCATATAGCTTTTTAACTTTTCTTGTTAGGTAGAATTTCATGGATTGATTTTCTAATATTAAAGTAGCTTCTCCTTCCTGAATTTAGTGACATTTAGTCATGATGGCTAATTCTTCTAAAATTGTTGGATTTGATCTGCAAAATTTTTTGAAGATTTTGTATCTATGTTCATGAGATATAGTCTGTAATTTTCTTTTTTATAGTTTTTTTTTAATCTGAATTTGTATTAAATAATGCTGACATCACAGAATGAGTTTGAAGTATTCCATCTGCTTCTATTTTCTGACAAACAACTGTTGAAGATAGATATTATTTACACTTTAAGTGTTTCATAAAATTCACCGTTGAAACCTTCTGTGTCAAGTACTTTATTTGTAAGTTTTAAATTGTGTATTTATTTAATATAGAGCTATTCATATTATCTATTTTCCTTGTGTAAATTTGAGTAGGTTGTATCTTTCATGAGTTGATCATTTAAGTTATCAAATATGTGACCATAAATTTACTCATAGCATTCTTTTATTATCATCTTAATGTCCAGGGAGTCCATATTAATAATCCCCCTTTACTGACATCAGTAATCTCTCTCCCTCACCTTTTTCTTGGTTATCCTGTTAGCATTCTATTAATTTTATTGATCATTTGAATAGTCAATTCGGTTTTTTTCTTTGTGTTCCTATTTTCAATTTTGTTGATTTCTCCCCTAATTTTTGTTATTTCTTTTCTTCTGCTAGCTTTAGGGTTAATTTAGTTTTCTTTCTCTAGTTTCCTAAAGTTAGATATCTTAGATCTTTCATTTTTTTTTCTAATACAGGCATCTGACGACACCACCCACAAATTTTGAAAAGTTGTGTTTTCATTTATTCATAAATATTATTTAATTTCTCTTGGGACATCTTTTATCCATGAGTTACCTTTATTTATTTTTTATTTTTATTTATTTATTTTGAGAGAGAGCATGCGTGTGCACACACATGTGCCAATGGGGGGAGGGGAAGAGAGAGAGGAGACAGAGAATTCCAAGTAAAACCCAAGCAAGGCTTGAACCCATGAACTGTGAGATCATGACCTAAGCCAAGAGTCATATGCTTAACCAACTGAGCCAGCCAGCCACCTCTCCATGAGTTATTTTAAATACTTTGCTCAATTTACAGATATTTGGGGATTTTCCAGTTATTTTTCTTTCACTAACTTCTAGTTCAATTCAAATATAGTTTGAAAACATACTTTGAATGGTATTTATTAAATTTGTTAAGGTATATAGCTCAGAATGTGTTTTCTTGAGTTGGATGGAGTATTTTATTTTTAAAATTTTTTTTTTTCAACGTTTATTTATTTTTGGGACAGAGAGAGACAGAGCATGAACGGGGGAGGGGCAGAGAGAGAGGGAGACACAGAATCGGAAACAGGCTCCAGGCTCTGAGCCATCAGCCCAGAGCCCGACGCGGGGCTCGAACTCACGGACCGCGAGATCGTGACCTGGCTGAAGTCGGACGCCCAACCGACTGCGCCACCCAGGCGCCCCTGGATGGAGTATTTTAAACATTTCAATTAGATCAAGTTAATTAACAGAGTTAGACATTTGTATCCTTACTGATTTTCTTGTTTATTGATTTATCAATTTCTAACAGAGTAGTAATGAATATTCTAATGACTATTACATATTACTCTACTTCTCCTTTCACATCTATCAGTTTGTACCTCATGTATTTTGACAGTCTCTTGTGAAATGTACATATATTACTATTATTTCTTCCTGGATAGTTACTCCTTTGTCATTATGTAATGCCTTTCTTTATCTCTGACAATCTTACTCATTTCAAAATCTACTTTGTCAGTAATTAATATTAATTCTCTGACTCTCATACTCTGCTTTTGTGTTCACATTTCCTTCTCTGACTTTTATAATGACCCTTGTGGTTACATTGGGCCCACCTAATTATCCAGTATAATTTTCCCATCTCAATTTCCTTAACTTAAATATATTTGAAAGTCTTTTACCATGTAAGGTGATATGTACAGGTTTCAGGAATTAGGAGATGGACATCTTCAGTGAGGGGGCATTTTTCTGCCTACATCAGACAAATGGAAAGCAACAAATATTGTGGATGATGTGGGAAAATTGGAACACTGTGCATTGCTAAAATGGTACAGCCATTATGAAAAGCAGTTTGTGACTTGCTCAAAAAGTCAAATATAGAATTATCATATGACTTTGCCATTTCACTAACAGGTATATACAAAGGAAGTTGTAAACGGGAGCTAAAAGAAATACTTGTACATGGATGTTCATAGTAGCACTATTCACAGTAGCTGACAGGTATAAGCAGACCAAATGCTTATCTACAAAATGGAAAAACAAGTAGTGACATACATATGCAATGTAATATTGTTTAGCTCTAAGAATGCAGCACCAATGCATGCTACAATGTTACAATGTGAACGAATTACAAAAATAATATGTAAAGTGAAAGAAGCCAGACCAAAAAACTGTCATATATTGAATGCTTCCACTTCTATGAAATATTATTCATAATAGATAAATCCATAGAGAAAGAAAGCATGTAAGGGGTTGCCTGGGGACAGTGAATAACCTACTTAGTGGGCACACATATTTTGTGGAGCGATGATGTTTTAGAACTTGACAGAGGTGGTGACTGTATAATACCATGAATGCATTACACGCAACTTAACTGCTAACCTAAAACAGTTAATTTACATTATGTGATTTCATAACATTAAAAAATAATGTTATCTTAGTAATAAAAGACAAGAAAATGAGGTACAAATAAATTAAGTAACTGTGATCATTAATTTTATGTGCTTATTTGTCTGGGCCATGGTGTAGATATATTGTTAGATTTTTTTTGATGTTTCTATTATAGTGTTTTTAAATGAGGTATACATTTAAATCAGATTTTGAGTAAGAAATAGCCCTCCATAATGTGGAGTTTCCCTATCCAATCAATTGGAGGCCGAAACAGAACAAAAGGCTGACCTTACCCAAATAAGAGGGAATTCTCTGGCAGACTTCAGACTTCACTTGCAACATTGGTTCTTCTTGGTTCTCTAGCGGACTGCACTATCAATAATTGCCAAAGTATGGAAAGAGCCCAAATGTCCATTGATGGATGAATAGATAAAGAAGATATGGTATACATATACAATGGAGTATTACTCAGCAATCAAAAAAAGTGAACTCTTTCCATTTGCAACTATGTGGGTGGAACTAGAGGGTATTATGGCTAAGCGAAATTAGAGAAAGACAAATATCATCTGACTCATATGAGGACTTGAAGACACAGAACAGATGAACACAAGGGAAGGGAAGCAAAAATAATATAAAAACAGGGAGAGGGACAAAACATAAGAGACTCTTAAATATGGAGAACAAACATAGGGTTACTGGAGGGGTTGTGGGAGGGGGGAATGGGATAAATGGGTAAGGGGCATTAAGGAAACTACTCCTGAAACCATTGTTGCACCATATGCTAACTAACTCGGATGTAAATTTAAAAAATTAAATTAAAAAATTTTTTAAATTTAAAAAAAGAACTTGGAAAAAAAAAGAAGCACACAGGGAAAAATATAAACTTATATGGAAAATCTCTGATACTTAAAGTATAGATAATTAATCCACATTTAAATATACTTTTGAATTCTAGTTTTTGGGCCTAAAATTTCCTGGAAACACGATATATACTTTTACAGTAGTATTCTACTCAGATATACACACATACATACACACACACACAAACACACACACAGAAACTATTCTCTTTACAAATTATATTAAAGAAAAATATTTTTAGAACTACTGAAGAAATTGAAATTGACCCATCTATCCCTTTAAAAAAATCAATGTATTAAATATCCGTAAATTTAAAGTATCCATGACTGAAAATAATACTTATGTAGTTTACCTGAAAAATGAATGTATTACTTATCAATGAGCTTGGGCTTCAGTGTACAAACACTTTTGCCCTTTAAAGTTATTAAAAATCAATGTGAAGAAATTTCTATACCAAAAGTTTTCAGGAAATCTCTAAAAAGATTAATGACAGAAATGCTAAACCAAGTTTCTGACTCAAATTTATTATTTTAGAAAAATTACAGAATACATATAATAGATTCAAATTGTGACTTTCTGTTACCTAACAAGTATTTTAAAATTTTACTTAAATTATATAAATTACTTAAACTTGCTGAGCCTGTAACTCCTTATCTAAAAAATTGGAATAGTTTCACTCCAAAAGATGATTAGAGAGATTATGTATGACATTTTATATAAAGTACTAGCAACACAATTTATACTTTAATACTGATATGTGTGTATGTATGTGTGTGTGTGTGTGTGTGTGTATATATATTCCACAAATAAGATATTTAAGTCAATTACATAATATGTATATAAAGAGATATGTTCATCTACATATGTGTGTTAAATTTAATTGAGATGAGATAATCTATTGGGTGAATCCAACAAATCCTTCCTGTATTATTTGGTAAATGTATTTACCAGAGAAATAATTATATTAATTCCTTAAATAATATAATTATTTATATAATTAATTTTTCTCCTGCCTTTGCTTTTTTCTAAGACTCAATTTTTTAACAAAAGAGTATAAACTCTTACTAACATTCCTTATATACACATACATATTTGTGATATTATTGGAAATAAAGTGTTTGGTCTTTTGGAGTCAGCATTTTTTTACTTTAAAGTTCCTTTTTATTGAGGGATAATATTTCAAAAATATGCTATGAATATTTTTTCCTTGTTATACTTTCGTCAGCATTTTCACATATGTATCAGATAGATTAAGGGGGAAAAATGGCAATACAACCTGAAGGCTGAAAGTTTAAATGCAAGGAAGACTAGAAATAGAGAAGCCATAGTTGTCATAGCAACATAATCTTGCTATATTCATATTATCCTTTTCCACACAAGAAGAATTTTCAAAGCTCCATAGAGTTGTTCCAAGTAGTAGGGGAATGAAGTCTGTATGCATTTAATATAGAACTTTAAGGCACTGTTAACACAGACCATATTCAGTAGAAGCAACACTTTACTTGAAATTTAATTCAGATAGTATAATCATTTAGGGAGATTTCCAGTAATACATTCTTTATGAAATAATGTATAGTTAAGACTTCACTCTTCCTTTTTTCCAGGACACATAAAGACAGAAGCGTCTCATAGTAAAATTTTAGAATCATTCCAAGGTTTTACTAAATCTGTTTCTTTTATTTCCCAGTGGCTTTCTGATGATTTTTATAAAAAGCAGCAGGTATTACATATCTTCTTTTATGAGTGAATGCTATATATTTGTCTTACATATTTAATTCTGAATACAGACCAAGTCCTTCTAATCTTTTGATATCACTTTTGATATTTTCGCTTTAAGATGTATCAAGTAATTAATAATATCATGCACAAACCAATTCCATTCTCTGAGCTTCCCCTACCGAATCTTTTGCTAGATAGTAATAAAAACAATAACAAACAAAAACTTTTATATAAGAGAACATAAAAAACTAAGGATTTCAAAATATAACATTTAGTTTTATTTCATAAATATTTATTTGATGAAAAATACATGCATTCATTTAGCCCAACCAGAATTATACAAATGCCAAGCCAGAGCATAATTTAATATATCTTATTCTTTTTCCAATTAATTTCCTTTCTCCACATTCAGCTTGAAGTTATTAGGAAGCATTTTTCCAGCTCTAGATAAAATGAGAGTGGATTAAATAGTATAAAGGGCATTAATTATGATCATTGAGGAATAAACAGCTTCTGGAGAGTCTGAAAATTGTAACACAAAGACATAGTATACTGAACAGTTGCAGAAAGACCCAGTGAGAAGCAGGAACATAAAATACCAAGTAGCAGTGGGAAACTGATCAGAGGAGGAAAGAGCTACAGATGAAGCACCACAAGGTCCCTCAGCAGAGCCAATGGCTATGGCCCTCACGATCTTTTAGAAGAGCAGATATTACATTATGTAGGGTCAACTGTGATAGCCTACTTTGTCTAACATTTGCTCTGCTTCAATTAGATTTATTATTGTATCCTGGGGTTATGAACACCTGCCTTAGGAAATTTCAGGGAAAACATACCTTCTTAAAGTATCGCCATATTGACAATATCTGGTTCAGCCCTGAGAAAAATGGCTGTTTCTCAGACTTGACTCTACTACTTTGATACTACTATTACTACTATGTCCAAATAACTGAACCGATAAAGAGCAACATTTCTCTCTGCTACTCTTCCACATATGTTGATAAATACCTGACATGTAAGAGAAATTTTGCTGTTGTGAAAGACATAGCTCCTAGAACTTGTAGAGATTTCAGAGAATGGTATTCTCTTAAATTATGAGAAATCTGCAAAAATGGCCAACTTTAAATTTTTTTTCAACGTTTATTTATTTTTGGGACAGAGAGAGACAGAGCATGAACGGGGGAGGGGCAGAGAGAGAGGGAGACACAGAATCGGAAACAGGCTCCAGGCTCTGAGCCATCAGCCCAGAGCCTGACGCGGGGCTCGAACTCACGGACCGCGAGATCGTGACCTGGCTGAAGTCGGACGCTCAACCGACTGCGCCACCCAGGCGCCCCAAAAATGTCCAACTTTAAAAGGGCATGTTACTTAACATGCCATCAACTCACATAAAAACAATGCATGTTTTACCATAATGTGCTAACATGTTAAAAAAAAACACAGAAACTTAAAAGGAGTAAAACCATAAATTCTACAAAATAGGGATTTAGCACACTAATATGTATGTTATTTCGAAAGCATAACACAAAAGCAGTAAGTTACAAATTGACATTATACCCTATATCAGAGTGTTAGGTTTTTTGTTTTATTACATTTCACTTTTTCCTAGTTCTAGTTGATTTTTTTTTTTTTCAAATCTACAAGAAGAAGAAAGGAGGAGGAGGAAGAGGAAAGTCTTCATGTTATTCAGTTGCCATAGATAAATGTGTGCATTTTGGAAAAGCTCTGCTATTCATTCACCACTTCTAGTGTGTCCTTGTTTGTTTTATATAATGAAAACTATATACTGATATTCATTACTCTATATATAACTTTTAAGATAGAAATCAAGTTTAGAATTAAGTGTCAATAAAAATACAGTATAATTATATTTGCTTGGTTTAAAAGAGAATTTTTACATGTAATTTTATTTTATAATCACTTTCATGAAAAGGACTAAAGATTTAATATGTAAAAATGAAAAAAAGAACAAATTTATTTAGGACTTACTTATTGTTTTACTAAAATGAAATATATTTACTCTAATTTGTTTGAACTTAAGAAATTTATTTTCTCTTACATTAAAGAAAAAAACTACTTGCAATTTGTGTCAATAGCCATTTCCCACTTTTTTTTTTTTTTTGGACAAATGTTATATTTAAGAACCTAATTTATCAGGGCTCCTGGGTGGCTCAATTGGTTAAGAGTCCAATTTCAGCTCAGGTCATGGTCTCATGGTTCATGGGGCTGAGTCCCATGTTGGGCTCTGCACTGACAGTGAGGAACCTGAAGTTTGCTTTGGATTCTGTGTTTACCTCTCTCTCTCTGCCCCTCTCCTGCTTGTGCAGTGCACTTTCTCTCTCTCCCTCTCTCTCTCTCTCTCTCTCTCTCTCTCTCTCTCTCAGAAATAAATAAACCTAAAAAAGAACCTAATCTATCATTTTATATATATTTTAAAAGAAAACAAAAATGCTCCTGGTATTTCTAAACAACAAAACCAGAAACCTATGATGAAAGATGCAGACAACTTCTCTTCTCTTCTTCTGTAGGCAATGTAGTTATAGAAATAAATGCAAACTGCCAGAACAATCATGTGAAGTATTCTGTGGACACTCACTCCAGCAATAAACCACCATAACTGCTGAAAAATATTCAAAACATATTTAAATCTCTGCAAAATTTCCTAAAGATACGCATTAAGTGAAAAAAAAAATTGAAAATCTACGAAATCTGCATTTGAGCCAAGACCTGCTCTACTCCCTCCTTGGCTCCCCAGTTTATCGTAAGGGAAGATCTATTTGGGGTGGTTTGTGAAGCCAAGAATACACGGCTTCATATTCCCTTGGCTTTTAGTCCAGGGATACAGAGTCTCCCTGGGAGGGGAAAGACACTGCCATTTCTCATCACCTCAAGCAGAGACTCTATTCTAGACAAGAGTGGCTGAGAGGTCTGGGGTCTCTTCCTTCATTCAGTTCCAACTTGTAAGGTGGAATCTCCACCCAGTAGACAGCACATTAAGAATATGGGGGCCTAGAAGGTCCTCATTCCAACTCACTCACAGCATGGTATTTCCACCCTGGGAGAAACAAGCAAAAAAGACCAGAGGCTCCTCCCCCACTCAGCTTCTTGCTCATAAAGCATTCATTCCAAGAAATGCATGCTACTACCCCCAAACCGTCTCTGGAGCAGAGGCACAGAGATTTGGTGAGAGATGAGTCAATCAAAATGGGTGATTACATAATCATACAAGACAGTATACATGCATATTTATTCCTTCTTGTTTAAATGGATTAAAAAAACAAGTATATAAAACAATATATATACAACTGCAGTGTTGGGACTATGATGTGTAATATATATTTGACAATTATAGCACAAGCACAAAATAAACAGGTGAATGCTAAGCTATACTGGAATAAGGAAATAACACCAAATGGTAACTCAATTCATAGTAACTAATAAAGAGAACTAGAAGTGGAAAATCCGAAGTTTAATACAAGAGACCCTATAAACAATTAATTGCTCTCCTTTCCTTTTCTCAGCTTTAAAAAAAATAATTTATAAAAGGTAATATTTATACCAATGTACTACTGAGTTTCAAGACATACAGATGCAATTTCCATAACACTACTAATATAAAACAGGAATATGGAATAGTGATACAGAGAAGTAAAGTTTCTATTCCCACTGGAATAAGTCTGAAGTAGATTTTAGTAAGTTAAGATATAGATGGCAAGTTCTACCATAAAGATTAAGTAAATGACTCAAAAATGTAGTGAAAAATCATATAATTAAAATGATACGCTAGAAAATCTTCACTTAATTAAAAAATAAAAGCATTAAGGTGAAACAGATAAACTAAACGAACTGAAACATACAAAAAAATAAAATAGCAGATGTAAATGCAAAATAATAACCTTAAGTGTGAATGAATCAAACAATATAATCAAAAGTCAGAGTTGACTGGATTGAAAAACTATATACTCTCTGCAGAAAACACATTTAAGATACAGACATACAAATAGCCTGCAAGTAAAAGGATGGAAAAACATGTTATAAAAAACAACCACTATAAGAAAGCTGTAGATAATTTTAGTATCAGATAATTTAGCCTTTAAAACAAAAACTTTTTGCTAGAGATAAAAAGCGCTTTTTTTGTAATGAAAAGAGGCCCACATATCAATAATCTATAATAATTGCATATATGTTCATACCTCACAGAGAATTCCACACCCCACATCCAACACAGAAAATTAATTGCACAGTAGATACAAAAGGAAACAGAAAATTTGACCAAAAATAAAAACTAACTATACCTACAGATATCTGCAAAACACTCCACCCAAAAACAGAATATACATTGTTCTCAAAGTACACAAAACATTGCCTAGAATAGATAATATATCATAAACCATGCCTCAACATGTTTAGAAGGATTGGATAATAAAAGTATGTTTCCTCACCAGAATGGAATTAGAAATCAGTAAGAGAAAGAAATTTGGGAAATTCACAAATGTGCTGAAAGTAAATAAAAACATCCCAAATAACCAATGGGTCAAAGAAAATATAGCAAGAGATATTTTAAAAATACTTTTAAGAAAAAATGAAAATGAAGACACACATACCAAGACCTATGGGATGAAGCCAGACCAGTGTTTACAGAAAATGTATAGCTGTAAAGACTATATCGAAAATGAAGAAACAGCTCAAATCAATAACCTAACCTTCCATGTTAAGATGGTAGAAAAATGAATAAACTAAATCTAAGGCAAGTAGAAGGAAGAAAGTAAGCTTAGAAAGGAAACTAATGAAATTGAGACTAGAAAACAGAGACCATTAACAAAAACAAAAGTTGTTTTTTTTGGAAGGATAAACAAAACTAAAAAATAATTTAAATAGAGTGACCAAAAATAAAATGAGAAAAGATTCAAATCACTAAAATCAGGAATGAAAGCCTACTACCTACAGGAATCAAATGAATATAAAGGAATATGTTGAACAACTCCATGCTAACAAGTTAGACAATTCTGATTAAACAAATTTCTAGAACAACAAAAACTATCAAACTAACAAAATAAGAAACAGAAAATCTGAATAGACATAAAATAAATTCTAGGTTTGAATTAGTAATTTTAAAACTTCATACAGGGGCACCTGGGTGGCTCAGTTGGTTAAGCGTCCAACTTCTGCTCAGGTCATGATCTCATAGGTTTTTAGCTGGAAGCCTGAATCAGGCTCTGTGCTGACAGCGTGGAGCCCGGAGCATGTTTTGGAATCTGTGTCTCCCCATCTCTCTGCCCCTCCCCTGCCCTGCTCATACTCTGTCTCTCTCTCTTTCTCTCAAAAATAAATAAACATTTAAAAAATAAAAAAAGAAAAGAAAAGAAAAACATCATACAAATTAAGCCCAAACCCAAAGAGCTTCATTGGCGAATTATTTCAAAAACTTAAAGAAAATTAGTAATAACTCTTCACAAACTCTTCTCAAAAAGAGAAATGAAGAGATTATTTCTCAATTCATTCTATATTGCCAGTATTACCTGAATAGCAAAATTTAAGAAACACAAGAAAACTACAGATACAAACCTCTTAGGAATATAGGCATGGAAATTCTTAACAAAATAATAGCTAACCAAACCTATCAATTTACAAAAACAATTATACATCCTGACCAAGTAGGATTTATCCCAGGAATGCAAGACTGACTGAACATCCTAAAACTAATTATTTATAATAAATCACACTAAGACAACAGACACAATCATCTCAGTAGATGCAGTTGATAAAATCTAACACTCCTTCATGATAAAAACACTCAACAAACTGAGTACAGAAGATAACTTCCTCAACCTGATAAAAACCCTGGCCAATGTTATACTTAATGTTGAAAGATTAAATGCTCCCACATTGAGATCAGGGATTAAGACAAGTATATTTACTGTCGTCAATATTATTCGTCAATGTAATGGAGGTTTGAGCCAGGGGAATTAGGCAAGAAAATGAGATAAACTAGAGTCAGATTGGAAAGGAGTAATTAAAACTGTATCTACAGATAACATGATCTTTTCTATAGAACATCATAAATGAATGCAGAGAAGTTGATGGATACAACATCATTTGCACATGTATCAATTGTTTTTCTATGTAATAGCAATGAACAAACTGAAAATGAAGCTAAGACAACAATTCCAATTACAATATCATCAAAATAATTTAGGTGTCCAATTAAAGTACTTTACCTAGGAATGATTTTTAACAAAAGAAGTATATGGGGAGCCTGGGTGGCTTGGTTGGTTAAGCTTCCGACTTCAACTCAGGTCATGATCTCACAGTTCTGTGAGTTCTAGCCCCGCATTGGGCTCTGTGCTGACAGCTCGGAGCCTGGAGGCTGCTTTGGATTCTGTGTCTCCCTCTCTCTCTGCCCCTCCCCCACTTGTGCTCTGTCTCTCTCTGTCTCTCAAAAATGAATAAATGTAAAAAAAAATTTTTTAAAAAGAAGTATAAAACTGATACTCCAAAAAGTACAAAATGGTGCTGAAAGAAATTAAAGAAAACCTAAATATATGGAAATCCACCCAATAAGTGATTGGAATACAGGGATGAGATTAGTTCAGAGACTGGTGACATTAAATGCATGTTACATGTTAAACAAAAAAATAAAGATTAAATTGAAAGATGGCTCTTTAACGATGATCAAAATGGTGTGTAATATTGGCATGTAGCCATGCTTTTCTTCTGCTTAGAGTGAGCAGACATGGCAGAGGCTGATTTTCCAAAGCTAGAAAACTTAGGTCCAATTTTCCTGGAAACTTTTCAAAAGTGACTGAAGGCTTTGCAAGACAGTGGTTGGCATACCAATGACTAAGAGAGACTAGAAAATGCAAAAAGAAGAGACTAACTCCTGAACATGATAAAATATAACTGGTTCCTTCCAAAGATGTTTCCAAGCATCAGGAACTCACAGATATCTCTATATTTTCTGCTTTGTTTTTATTTTTAATGTTTTTAAAAATTTACAAAGCAAATTTACCAAGGATTAAGTTTCAGATTAAATTAGCAACTAAAACAATTTTGACTGGCCCAAATCGCCAGAATACCAGCTTTTCTAATTCAAAGGCTGTGTACTGATTTTTAATGTTCTGAAATTTCAAAGAAATAGATATCTTTGAAGAATTTTATTTCTTTTGTCATCCTTGGGGTGGGGTGGATTTGAAGACTTTTCTTTAAAATTTCTTGCTTAACTTTGATTTTAGCACTCATATCTATTTAGTTGCTACCTACCTACCCATCTACGAGATATATATATATATATATATATGTATATATATATATGTGTGTATACATATATACACACACACATATATATGTACATATATATATGTGTGTGTGTGTATATATACGTACATATATATATATATATATATATATATATATATGGTATATCTAACTCTATGTATATAGATAGCTAGTTATCTGTGTCTCTCTGTAAAGTTCAGATTCCCTTGTTCCAAGATAGCCTATTCTCATTACTGGACCATCTTTTTGTATCTCACTTATTCAAATCCTTTTTTTGTTTGTTCGTTTTTAACGTTTATTTATTTTTGAGACAGAGAGAGACAGAGCATGAATGCGGGAGGGGCAGAGAGAGAGGGAGACAGAATCTGAAACAGGCTACAGGCTCTGAGCTGTCAGTACAGAGCCCGACGCAGGGCTCGAACTCACAGACTGAGATCATGACCTGAGCCGAAGTCGGACACTTAACCGAGTGAGCCACCCAGGCGCCCCTCAAATCCTTTTAAGACACTTTTTTTCTTGTTTGCATTAGTTATTGTCTAAGGGATCCAATTGTGTTTTGCTCTCTTCATTACCTTTTATTAGGGCTGAATTTCCTCAACCTTCTGATAAGCCTTAATTCCATAATTATGTAAACGAAGAAATACATAATTGGGATCATTATGATCTGTGATCACTGCATTTTGTCACTGATGGTCAGAGGCAACAGCCAGGGTTTTCCATAGATGATGTGTACTGTTTTAGTGACTTCACCTTGAAGAACCTATAATAGGTGGAGTCAGAGAAGCACTCCATGCCTTCCCATTTTAAATAAAGTTCACACTATTAAGCTCCAATCTCCTATCTGAAAGTCCACTCTTCTCCCATGAAGGTAAATCAATTCATTAAAAAGTATTTTCCTTAAATAAAAGTTGTTGGATTTCAAACATAAACAAACAAACAAACAAACAAACAAGCAAAAGTATTTCCCTGATTCACCCGGAGGAAATTTGTTTGACTGCGCATTTTGGGGGCAGACACTGGAAGGAAAGGTAGAGGCACGTGTGAGGAGAAATACGTAAAATGCCCTTCCAAAGGCTTACACAATCACTCTTGTCTCTGTGCTCTTCCTGGTTTAGTTGTCCATATTTATTCCACAGATTTTCTACAATGGAAAACAGTTCCTGCTTCTAGAACAGCCTTCTCCTGTAAACATTCTGAGTGGTATCCTTTGATCCTTCACATCGGACAGTGCGGTTCTCCCTGAATTCTGTCCTCCTAAAATGCATTGGAGATTATAACCATTCTTTCTTCTTGTCATTATCAGTTGTTCTTGTTGTTTGATGTGTTGTCTTTTGAATTATTTCTACTTCTGATGCTTCAGGAGTGTTTCTTGGGGAGTTTTGCCAAATATGTACTCAGTCAGATCTTGGAAATTGGAGCCCCGCAATAGCTTTAGTGTACAAATTATTGTACAGCTGATTTATTTTTCCATTTTATATAGGAAAATATTTTAGGAGGGAAAAGGAAACGCTGTTGATAGCGCATCTGAACTTATTCTACCTCAAGGGATAGGTCATATTTCATTTATTGTTTTAGGTTCCCCTCCCCGCATAGAATATTTCAGCCTCCATTACTAAGTATTTAATATTAGAATTAACTAGTAAATGGAATTATGTATACTTAGGTTCCCAACCTGATTCTGAAATTTACTTTCTCTGTGACCTTAAGAAAGTTCCTTAAGCCTTAGCTTTCAAATGTATAAAATAGGGATAACATTATGCCAGTAGGCCTTGCTTGATGTAAGAATGACATTAAATTGAATGTCTGCATCATGAATTAATGGACTTTAAGATGTCAAATTTAAGTGAATTTTATGATTTCTCAATTGCAATATTAAATAATTTGCTTGTTGGCAAACAGGGATAGGTTCATATATAATGGGTATGAATATTCTTTCCAGTCTCCAATAAGAAACAAAACGTCCTTATTTATATGCAGACTCCTTATATTGCAGCCCAGGCTTACATACTTGGAAACTGAACTAACACTGCAGGTCAGGTCTCAGGAAAAGAAGCTCCTGTTTCCTTAAGTTTATGCCACTTATTTATATAACATGGATCTCATTCACTGTTCTTCTTGGGGATTTTCTTTGCTTGAATTACTTCCCTAATTTGTTCAGCATTAACCTCATTTCCTACATGATCAGAGTGTTGTTCTTTTATATGCACACAATCATGTAGTTATGCTGAATAGACCCTCTCTACTTACATATTCATTAGGTACAAGCAAAGCTCGACTCCAATTATGTCTTAGGGTGAGTTGTTCAAGAGGCCACTGTTTGTGATTCTCATTCAGTTTACAGTAGGACTGTTAAAAGTCATTGTTAAATATTTATTTGATGTTTACGATGTACTACGTGGTAAGTTTCCTTGAAACTTAAAGAGGCAAAGCCTAATACCTAGATCATATGTGAGAACCACGTAAGACATTAGCTATAATTAAAAATTCAAAGTGACAGTAAAGTAAGATTTTTATGAATGGAAACATTTCCATCAATTTGATTATTTTTCACAAATATCTAAATAAACATAATATTTATACAATCTAAATGGGTTCAGGAAATGGTTTTTCCATATAAATTATTATTTTTAGAGCTGACTTTTCTGGGATATATTCTAAATGGGGCAAAGGTATGGCAAACAAAGTCATGTATACTCTAGAATCTGTTATGAATTCCTTTTTTTAAATTTTTTAATGTTTATTTATTTTTGAGAGAGAGAGAGAGAGAGAGAGAGAGCGCACGAGTGGGGAGGACCAGAGAGAGAAGGAGACACAAAATCTGAAACAGGCTCCAGGCTCCAAGCTGTGAGCACAGAGCCTGACATGGGGCTCAAACTCACAAACCATGAGGTCATGACCTGAGCCAAAGCCGGACGCTCAACCAACTGAGCCACCCAGGAGCCCCTGTTGTGGATTCCTTTTGCAGATGTTTTAATATTTCATCTCCTTAGAGCTGGCAGGGGAGAGGATTTAGTTTAATAGTTCTGTAATTCAAAGATAATTTGTATATTATCATTCAAAAGGTTAAGATTGTATTATCTATAGAACTTTGGTCTCTTTTTTTAAAAAAATTAATATTTAGTCATTTTCTAGAGACAGAGAAAGACAGAGGGAGAGCAGGGGAGGGGCAGACAGAGAGGGATACACAGGATTTGAGGCAGGCTCCAGGCTCTGAGCTGTCGGCACAGAGCCCTACATGGGGCTCAAACCCATGGACCGCGAGATCATGACCTGAGCTGAAGTCAGACACTTGACCCACTGAGTCACCCAGGTGCCCCAGAACTTTGGTCTCCTAAATGAAGTATATGAGAGTTTTTGTAAGAAAGATTATGTCTTGAAAAATAATGCATTCAATAATTATTGCTATATTTTTAAATAGCTCTATTTATAAAAGCAAATGTAACTATACTATATACCTCAGATACTATATATATACTATATACCTCAGAGATTTCAAGTGCCTTCTCCACTCTAATTTCGAAATCTACCACAATATTGTATCTTAGTTATACAGAAGGATTTTAGAAAATATTTGAAACTGACATTTAGCATAAGTCAAAAGAGATATTTAATCTGAAAGATTCTGAGAAGAGTAAATTACATATTTGAATGAAGAAAGCATCCATTTTTTTTCTTGGACTGTGGTATCAGCCTGTCTAAAAGTAAGCCCTCTTGAAGGAGAATTTCTAGAGGACTTCTGTTGAAGAAGGGCAGTTTTCATGACACATACCCAAGATTAAGTACAGGGATCATCCACACTTTGATAATTGGTAGCAACCATATGGAGATTTTGTTTTTATATTATTAATTTAAATATGCATGTTTATAGAGATTTAAGGTACACTTTTAATCAAAGTAGGTTATTTCCCATATTTGCTATTTATATTATTAATATTATATCTGTTAGGAGTGTTAAATATCAGAAAACTTCAGATCAAACTAGGTTAAATAAGAATTTGGCGGGGGGGGCGCCTGGGTGGCTCAGTCAGTTAAGAGTCTGACTTCAGCTCAGGTCATGATCTCACAGTTCATGGGCTTGAGAATCACATTGGGCTCCACACGGACAGCTCAGAGCCTGGAGCCTGCTTCAGATCCTGTGTCTCCTCTCTCTGCCCCTTCCCTGCTTGTGCTCTGTCTCTCTCAAAAATAAAAAAAACATTAAAAAGTTTAAAGAATTTTTTAATTTTTCTTTGTATTCCCAAGCATGATGTCAAGAGATAGGGTGGGCTCCAGAATTGGCTGATGTAGCATTTTAATAACTCCTCGTGCTATTTCTTAGCCTCCATTGTCTCATGCTCAGTCTATAAATGATGCTTAACTACTCTCTGTCAGTCTGATAAAGATGACTCCAGCAGATATGAGTAACATCCAGATATGGCAATGTTCAGAGGAAGAAGGGAGAAACTCCTTCAGGTATCTCCTTCACAGAAGCAGTGACCCTGTCCTACAGCTCTCTTAACACTCTTCCTGCTACACCACACTGGTGTCAAACATTCAGCATAAGCTAATCCTTAGCAGATGCATGGGCTTACCATATTGGGTTGGAATGGATAGCAGGGACTCACCCACAATGAACCACATAGAAGATTTCATTATTTTGACTTAAGAAAAACTAAGAATCTTAACAACACTAACAGTAATAGTGACAACAAGAGATTTATCTCCAGTGTAGTCAAGGTCCTGAGAACCTGAGGGGTCTGACTGTGCTCTTCTCTCTGTCTTAAGGAGCAAGAAAACCAAGGTGGAATAGTAATAAAAAAATAAAGCAAGAGTCCACATGGCTTGCTCTAAGCAAGCAAGCTAATAAAGAATCAGAGTGGGCTGATCTTCAGGAAGGCTGTGTAAAGATCTTCAAGAAAGAATAAATGAGCAATGGATTACTCTTCCATTTCTCTATAGAGAACAAACAGATAATGCAAAAATTTCTCCACTCAGGATGTCTCCATTTTCTACTGTGGGTATTTCTTTGAGGGAACTATCAAATCAACATAGGCTGCTCAAATTAAGTAACAAGGGTATATCAATGCATGCATTTAGAATGTACTGCCCAATTTAAAAATGAAATTTGCATATTTATACCTTTTTATATATTGATATATAATTTTACTATATATTACACACATATATACGTACACACACATGTACATACATATTCACATTCTTTTATGAGATGGTTAATTATATGTGTCAACTTGACTGAGTGCCCAGACATTTGGTCAAACATTGTCCTGGGTATTTTGGTGAAGATGTTTTAGGATAAGATGAACATTTAAACGTATACACCAATTAAAGCATATTGTTCTCCCTAACATGGGTGGGCATCACCCAGTTGGATGAAGGCCTAGACAGAACAAACAAGGTAATCCTCTGGGGATTAAGAGAGAAATTCTCCCGCTGAACTGAAACATAAGCTCTTCCTGGGTCTTGACCCTGCAGGCCTTCTGACAGGAACCACAACATCACTGCCTCTGGTTCTCAGGTCTTCAGACCTAAACTGGGACTCCACAGTGGATCCTAGGTCTCCAATTTGTTGACTCACCATGAAGATCTTGGAACTTGTTAGTCTCCTTAATCACATGAGCCAATTCTTTATACTAAATCTCTATCTATCAATCATCTCTCTCTTCTCTCTAGAGATAGATACATCTATATACATCCATATGTAAATATAGATATAGATACACACATGTAAATAATACGTATAGATATATATGTAAATATATAGATCTCTATAAAAATACATCCTGTTGGTTTCCATTAAGCATAAGCTCTTATGAAAAAATATTTTCGGGTGGTGGCAGGAATATTGGCATGACAAATTGTTACAAAAATAATGCAAAAATGATCAGATACATTTGTCTTCCTTGAGTGTTTAAATATATTAACACAAAATGCTATTTTCTCCAGGTTGCTCTCATCTAGATTTTTAGCATTCTTATTTGTAAGACTGTTTTCAGGTTAATATTTGGGGGAAGATAAACTATTAAAGATAATTACACATAAAGCATTATACTGATTATTTTACTTACGGTCCATAGTGGTACATATTTTGAAATATTAACTCATATTTTATGTAATAAAGGTATGGTAACATATTAAAGGCAGCAATACATTTTTAAAAATCCTTTTCTCTTACAGTGATTTTTATCTCTACCTACTGAAAAATACAAAATCCGTATTAAAACAGTCAAACTCTTTAACGGCTGACATTATTTCACAGTAACCATAGCTAACTTTTAGTAGTCATCTCTGACTGCCTAAAGTATTTCTTATGTGGTGTCATGTTCAGGAGTTTATTAAGTCCGGTTTCTACTGATAGAGATATTCTTACAGGAAATGTGTTTGTAATTCCTTAGAAGTAGAATTTATGGTTCAAAGAGCATATGTGTTTTTAATAGCTTTGACATAGAATGAGAAATTGCCTTACCAGAAAAGCGTATTGCCTTGAATCACACCACTATTACAGAAACGACCCCTGTTATCAAATCCTGGCCTATGCTCTTAATTAACATTTTACAAATCCATTTTTATCATTAAAAATACTCATTCATGTGAATTTGGTTAATTGTTATTTCTAATTGGTAATTAAAAGTTTCATCTTTTTATACCTTTTAGCCAATTGTTCTACTGAGAAATCATTTTTTTTTTTCCTGACACGTAAGAATGTTTTTATAATTTAAACGTGCTAATAGTGTGTCACCTCAAAAGGCATGCCTCTTCCAGGAATGTTACAGATAGCCATCCGTAGTTGTGTCTTTCCATAGTTGTGTTTTTATATTTAAATCTTAGGCATCTATCTCTGCATATGCTATCAGGTAAGCATTTAACCACTGTTTTTGCAAATAATCTGGCAATCAACTACAAAATGTTGATAATGTGGCCATTTTTTACCATGGACTTGAAATGTCCCTTTTACCATAATGTTGCAGTATTAAGAAACAAAAGTTCTGCTACTTATCATCTGTGTGACTCCCAGAAAGCTCAGAGACACTGGTCTCGGTGTTGTCATCTATAAACAGGGATAACAGTGCATACCTAATGAGGTTGGTTTAAAAATAAGTCAATCTATGTATGAAGAAAACTTGGGGAAAAAAAACTAGTTCACAGTTAATACAGTAAGTAACTATTGCATAGCAAACTATATGTACATACTATAATAGTAAATATATCTAAATATTGGGTCTTCTTCTAGAATTATTGATCCCTCTGTGACCTCTTTGTCTATACTCACGCTAAAATGAAATGTTACTTTTGCTTTATAGTTAGTTCACCAAATCACAGGGTCACAGATGTCATGCCATTCTTACTCAAATGTCTCTTCACTGTTCTTCCACAAGTAAAAATTATCGTCTTTATATCAAGTTTTCAAATGAGAAGTTAAGCAAACTAATAACTACACATACCCAATTAGGATGTTTTTATAATTGCAATTGTGTTAAAGGTAAATATCAGTGTGTAAAGATCTGTTTTCAAAATTGCCTCTTTTCACCTAGGAACATCAAAGTAGCATATTTTAAAGTACAGTGTTTAGTTTGTTGTTCAAGCAACAAAGCTGTATTCTTATAATGACACGGTGATTTAAAAGGCCAAAAATATTTACAGTGTGTGAAACAAAATAATTGGCCCACATGTGAAATATAATAATTGGTTCATCTGTCAAATGAAAGAAAATATTTTAGTATATTTCCCTAAGTATAATGTATGTAAGAATATAGCATGAACAAAATTTGTATCTGTGGAAGTTAAACCTCTACTGAGTGTCAAAGTAGACATTTAATTGCAACACAGACTGGCGAACTGCATATCTTCCTTTTTTTAATTGGTCTTCAGAGGTTATTTGGAGATATCCAATTATCACTCCATGAAACGCCACAACAATAGCAACAGTTTAAAAATAAATAAGGTCACCATCCTTTTCTACTAATGAGTAGTGCTAAAAAAGCACAGATCAAATATCACTGTTTTCTTATGTTTAGACCTGGTTTAACAGAAATTTGTCAAAAACTGTGTAAATATGGATATGTTGTCCATTTTGCCAAAGTAGAGACTTTAGTGTAGCTGTTTGTATTTTAAAAACTAACATAAAAGCACCTAAACATTACAGCTGTGTGTATCTATTCATGTCAACTTGTTTCGGGGGTTGCATGTATTTAAAGCCATACGTTATTGTTTTGTAATTGAATAAATGTAAGCATTACGTTGGTTTACTCTTCTTCATTTAATTTCTAATACCTGTCACTGCAATGGATTGAGTTGTTATTTAATATACATCTGTTAACCCGTATCATCATGTAATATATTGAATCAGCATGCTACCTAGTTCTTGGTAAACTACATTTGTAAAACTCTATGGTAAGCTTCCCTAAGAAAATTTAGCTTCAGATGTTTACATTAGAATTTTTACACATCATACTACTATGACCACATAAAAACAAGAGCAAACATTCATTATCTGACAGACCCAGACAATAGCAGCCTTCCAAATGCAGTGGTACACAGAATCACTGATAAAAACTTTAATAACTGATAACTGCATGAGTAGGGTGAGGCACTGGGTGACGTGAATTTCATCTCCTTCTCCTGATACCTACGACTTCATTCTGATATCCTAGCCCAAGACTCTCATTGCTTCCAAATCTTTAAAGCAATGGGTACTTTAACATTAAGTATGGGGCAAAAATAAGTTAAAACTCAACATGCAAGACCTTGTAAATGCTACTAAAAAAAATGATGAAAATGTTTATTATCAGCAGTTTATTTTACAGAAAGGCTATATCCTTAATCAATATCCTGTCATTTCTGAGTGATGGTGATATATAAACACTCAATGCAAGTGTCCAAATATATTAATATTGTACTTAAGTGGGTATTTTGTCCTCCTGTATAAGCAGTTTAATTATAACTGAGGTCATGTATTGACTTCTTATGGCTCAAAGTTTTGAGTCTTCTTAGTCTTCAATAAAGAGCATTACAAAATAGGTGACTTAATTTATAATTCCTTGTATTTCCAACTTTGCCTTGTATTTAAATAGAATATTCGTTTTTATGATCTTTTACTTTTAAAAAAATTATTCAGTAATAAAGTTATAACAAGCTGTGAGAATAGGAAAAGTTTACATTTTCTAAATTTTTGTATTCTGCTAATGCAAAAGCATTTGTCTCCATCTAGATAAACTCGAGTAGGGAAGAATTGGTACCCATAAAAAGCACCCATGTGCTATAATCATGGAGAGCAAACCTGATGACATGCCAAAGTGAAGATCCCTGCCATTGGGATAGATTCAGAGAAATGAATGTTTAAAACTTTTTCAAGGAATAAACTATTTTTTTAAACATCTTCAATTACCACGTGTGTAAAGCTAAACCACAAGACACAAATAAAGATTTTTTTTAAGAAAATGGACCAATACGCTGATGAGCATAAGTTCTATTTTCTGTATACAAGCAACTAAATTGATTTCCAGGGTGATGCTGTTTTAAGTGAAATATAGAGGAGAGTCCTCAAACGCTTCCAGGACTGGAAGTGGTTCTGTATAAAAGAAGATGATGGAATACACGAGACCTAAATGGGTAGACTGGATACAGTAAAGTACTTCCAAAATATAGATAACACTGGCAGCACAGAAAATGAGAACTCAAGTAAAACATTGGTAAGACCTGAGTGGAGGAGAAAAAAAAAAAAAAGCTAAAGATAAAAGCAGGGCCTCATAACCTTGACCTGCTCAGTATAGAATATTGTGTGAATGGAAATAAAGATGCATTTTGTTTTCTTCTGGACACTATTTCCAGACACTTAATGAAAGGCCTAGGCTATCTTTTATAATTCAAAGGAAGGAAAGCACACTTTTAAGATCAAAAGCAGCCTGTTTTTAGAATATATGAAAGACTCCGTAGAAAGTATGATGGATACAGAAATGAAATCCCAGAGAAATATCAGTAGACACTGCAGATATTATAATGATGTGATGAAATTTTAATATTAATTTCACTGTCATTAATTTCACTGTGCCTCCACCAAACCTTTTCTCTAGAAATGCTGTTTCATTACATTTTAATGAGAAAAGAGGAGAAAGCAAAAATCATCTCGCTCAAGGATTTAGTTTGTAGGGGCTCTCTGACTTCAGTTCATCAGTTACTGATTGCCTTCATACTAGTTCCTATGTGCTTGAGCCACAGTATTTGAAATCCACTGGTTTGGGAGACGAAGAGTTCTAGCACAGAATGACTATGATGAAAGCTTACCTGATGTGCGAAGGCAAGGTACAACTTACTGACTTGGGATTTTAAACAGAATGCTTTTAAGATACATGTAAGGAGTAGTTAATAACATAGGATTTGGCTTTGGTGGCTGTGTTAGAGCAGACAACTGTCACGATGGCACGTGAGCTGTAGTTTGCTAGGAGGTCAGAAGCAATCGCATAATCCAGAGCACAGAGGCAGGAGGGCCTGACACTTCCAGGTAATAGGGTTCAATGAGAGACATGGCTGATGACCAAATGAGAAATGAGCCTGGAAAGGGACATATGGTGCTGATGTCAAAATGTTCCTGTTGTCATGGGGTGCTTGGGTGGCTTAGGGGTTCAGCATCTGACTCTCGATTTCAGTTTAGGTCATGATCTCGTGGCTTGTGGGATTGAGCCCCACACTGCACTGCTGGTGCAGAGCCTATTTGGAATATTCTCTCTCTCTCTCTCTCTCTCTCTCTCTCTCTCTCTCTCCCTCCCTCCCTCCCTCTCTCCCTCCCTCACCTGCTTGTATGCACTCATTCTCTCTCTCTCAAAAAAGAAAAAAAAAAAAAGAAAATTTCCTATTGTCTTGAACTTCTTTGATTCACAGAATGCCTATCAAATTCTTTACAAAGCTGGCACAGCATTTTATATTTGGGTGAAGTGTAAAATGACATAATTGGAATCTTAGATATTTCCCCAAGTTCTCTTAGTTTACGGTGAATTATTTTAATTTTACTGAAGATCAATACTAAAAAAGGGGGCCAGATGATAAAATGGAAAACGAAATGTTATGGGTTTACCACATACAGACAAGATGATTTGTATAATTTTTGAAAGTTGATCACATTGGTGTACTAGTGTGAGTTTGAATGCATCTAGTACCTAAGGAAATCAAACTGTGGAACACAAAAGATTTTAAGTATCTACCGTGTATGTCATATCCATTCTTCTCCAACTATTTAGAGTGATTACTTCATGAAACAAAAGGCAAAATTGAATTCTGGTAGAACATGAAAATGAGCACTTAGAAGGAGCCCTCTCAACTGGATACGTGTTCAGAAATGCTTACTTCTATCCAACCACATGTACACATCCTACTACAAACAGTGCTCAATCATTATGTTATGTACCATTATTTTTGAGTTTCATAAACACACACATATAATCACTTCTCCATGCATGCCATTTCCCAATTCCTAAGAATGATCCATTTATCCCTCTTTCATTCACCACATACTCTTTGACCATTTTATGTCTTGGTTAACCTAGCACACATATTGTTCCTGTAGAGAAAAATGAATACTGTATTATAATTCCATACTTAACTATTGTAATAGATGAATTTATTTAAGTTGTGGAAGCAAAATGCAAGGTGCATGGATTTTCTCCCCTGCATATATTAGGAAGGCAACTGTAGAGGAGTGCTATTTAAACTGGGACTGGAACAAGGAGAACCACAACAGATGATACTGAAGACGAGAACTGTGTTCAAATTGTCGAGGGTCCTTAATGCCACATAAATGAAACTGGTCTATACTATGGATAATTCCAGGCCATTTGAAGTCTAAACTATGGCTTTAACTTGATCCACTTTCTATATCACAACAGTAATTGGATTGGATAGGTAAGAACAATGTGCAGAGAATCCAATTAGAAAAACCATGGCAGTAGTCCAGATAAGAGGACATGATAACCTAATGAAGGTAAGAGCAATGGAATAAAAGAATTAAAGAATAAAAAAAAAAAAAGAAAAGAAAAAGAAAAAGAAAAAGAAAAAAGATATGGTAATGGAGATACAAAAAAGATCCATCATCCACACAGATAGTTCTAGGTCAGAATGAGGAGTTAGTGGGTAACCTATACAGGGTGGTATAAGAGATGAACTAATGTAAAATATACTAGAGTATCTAATCTGGGATACCGATGATAGTATTAAAGTAGAGAACTCAGATTGAGAAGTCGATTGGGGAAGTATGGGAAGAAAGAGAATAAGGTTTTTAACAAAACAATGGTGAAGCACTTGCAAGATACGAAGGTAAGACCATGTGACACCTGGATGGATAGGAGGCTCTGTATACATTTATATACATCTGTATATATCTATATACATTTAGGGAAGTTAACATTTAGTTGGTATTTAATGTTAGGAAAATATATACTCAAAAAAAAAAGTATGGAGAGAAGAAAACATGGGGATAGGTTTATAACCCTGTAATAAAAACTAAACATTTAAAATAAACCTTTGGGGGTGCCTGGGTGGCTCAGTCAGTTAAGCATCCACCTTCAACTCAGGTCATGATCTCGAGGTTCATGAGTTCGAGGCCCATGTGTGGCCCTGTGCTGACAGCTCGGAGCCTGGAGCCTGCTTCGGATTCTGTGTCTCCTTCTCCCTCTACCCCTCCCCTTATCACGCTGTCTCTCTCTCTTTCTCAAAAATGAATACATATTTAAACAATGAAAATAAACCTGGAATTTCAGTTGGCCTCTTTTTTTCATGTCAACATACTGCTAAGAGTCTTTTATATCTATGGTTATTTTCACATATTTAGTTAACTAACATCACTTCTCTGGATGCCATATAAATTGTTATGTTACAGATAAAGTTAGCTGTTACCTCTGGAAGATTTATCATCAGTCTTAAAATAGAACAGAACAATAGCATCAACATTAATGTTTCCTATACCCATTTGGAAGGTATATGCAAGAAGTTTCACTTGATCATTCGAATACATCTGCTGCCAAACCAGTATCATGTGCTCACTGATAATTCTGATGTTATTGGGTTTGGCTACGTTGCCAGCTAGGAAAACATCTCCAATAATCTAATGACACTTCACAGTAATATTCTGATCATATTTTATTCAAAACACTTATGATAACATACTACTATACACAGTTATTATTTGTGGGAAAATAGAGTGTCATTATATGTACATAAACATTATAGAAGCACTGTTTGAAGATTGTTGGTACTTAGAAATCTATTTGGACCATTTTCTCTACACAGTTAGCCAGCAGATGCTACACTCTATTTTTTGGGAAAGTGATCAGCTATAAGACTAAACCAAGTCAGCTCACAGATGCTGTATAGTTTAAGTTAATTGCTATCATTTCCACTTAGAGATGTTCAAAAGAAAAAGCAGCAAATCTAGTACTAGCTATTAAAAACTAAATGTATTATATTACAGCAACAGCTGCTATTTATTTTGTTTTTGCTTCACGGCAGGTATAATTAATATTGTTTTAAGCATAGATTTATAAAATTTTCTCCATGGGTAGTCCCATTAGAGAAAATGTTTGCATTCATATACCCATGGAGATTCTTTTAATATTTGCTAATATAGAACATTACGGTGGAGAAAAAAACCTTAATGTACCATGTACTAAATTAATTAACAGCAGAGTGACTTCAATAATTAGGCTTTCAAAGAAACCAAAAAGTATGAAAGCTGCATCAACAATGATTTTCATGAAGCATTATGTCTTTTCCATCTGAACTTGTTTCTTGAATCCAGTGGTATTCTAAACATGAGACTTGCCATATGTATCATTTGTCAGGTTATGCCTGTTTTACGTTATGCCTGAGTTAGGCCACGGGGATGTAGAGATAAAGAAAACTGACAGGGTATCTGTCCTAGAATGTACATGTTCTTGAAGAAGACAGACAAAGACAACCATAAACACATAAACACCTAAATACATGATGATTTTATATAGTGTTAGTTTCTGTGGAGAAAATAAACAGGTTCATAGGGATGGATACAGTGGAAGGCAGCCTGAGCTAGAATAAAATGGTCATTGAGTATCTCCTGTGGGGGTGATCTTTTGGCAAAGACCAGACTGAAAAGAAAGAGCCGAGCATGTGAAAACCTAGGGGTGCACGTTCAGGCAGAATAAGTATCAACTACAAAGACTCTAAAATATGAACAAGAGTGATAAATTCAAGGAAGAGAACGAAACTCAGGGCTTGAAAATATGGAGTGAAGACTAAGACAGGAGATAAGTGTGTGAAATAAAGAGATCGCGTTGAATTTCGTGGGCCTTGCTGAGGAGTGTGGGTTTTATTCTAAATGCAAAGCAAAGGCAATAGAACACTTGTAGCAGGGGAATGATTTAACATGCTTCAAAAGAAAAACAAATGGCTTTTTTTTACACTATCTGTTGAACAAGTGGAAGAGGAGGAAGTGGAGAAGCCAACTGCTATTAGAAGCATAATGTGGGGTACCAGAGTAAAGTTGAAACAGAAGGAATAGAAAGCAAAAGATATGGCTGAAATCTATATGTTTTCAGTCAAACAGAAGTCTCATGGATTAATTCCCTTTTGGTCCTAAAATTCTTAAATTTTCACTTTAAGAAACACTAGTATTCTCTTAGTTCTTATAAATCTTCAGCAATAATTTATTTTGCAAACAAAAGAGCAATCAAAATCCCTATTAACTAACTTGAATCCTGTCTCTTGCAATTATGCATATCTTCTCATTTGTTCTTCTTAATGAAAAGGGGAACAGCTGTTTACCATCATCCATACGTTCTTTTTATAAAATTCAAGTAGATTACTAAGGAGTCCCTACGCCCATGATGCTTGATTCAAATACAATCACCCAGACTGACTATCTGAGGTCAAAAGCACTGGTCCAGGGATCAGGTCCCTGTTCAGGAGAAAAAAAAAAAAAAAAAAGCACTGAATATGATTTGTAATTTCAGTGACAAAAATAACCTAGCAACCATCCATTACGAAACCAAAATAATAAGAACCATTTTATGGAAGCAACTGAATCAGAAAAAAAAAAACAAAAAAATATATGCCAGCAAATAATGTGAACGTTTTTAGAAATTTGACTAATAAAGTCACTTCACTGTGCATCAGTGACAAGAGGGGGATGTCCGTGAGTTTGCTAAGTGAATATTTGTTGTAGCTTGTTCTAGAAACTAGAGTAACAACTCAAAACAGTGTCTCTGAATTCACAGAGACACACACTAGTGGATGATTTAGGTAAGTGAAGAGGCAAGAACCAGAGGAGTATTCCAGACGATGGGAAGAAAAAAAAAATTATGGGATCTAGATTTTGGGAATCCAGGGTGAGACCTGAAGGAGCAGAATCATCCAGGGAAAGAGGAGGAGGGAAGAAGAACACAGAAGTGGAGGGCACTTGAGTAACAGCAGCTGCACAGGTCTGCCAGCCACGTGGACAACGGAATGGGGGGAGAAGACGGATGTCAAAGAAACTGCTTAGGAGTTTGTAGTGACAAGTTCTCCATCTACATGAATATTTGAATCGTGTCATGCTACTTGAGACCCTCTAATATCAGCTGCAGAGAGCAGAAGGAAAATAGGACCCATAGGACTCATCTTTACAATGTGAATATAAATACCCCTTAGGCTTTAACTCACATTTTGTTTTTCTGTGTTTTCTTTTCTGCTTCAGTTACAGAGGATAATCTCTACCAGAAAACACGGGGTATGAAGTTAGATCTGTCTGGAAGCACAAGCAAATCTGAATCCAAGGTAGGGATTTAGCACATTTTCTAACGTCCTTTGTGTTTCATGTTCCTTAAATCAGTTACTTTTACTCATTCTGCTTTTACAGTCACTAATTTTCAGACACAAAATATTTAACGTGTGACATATCTAAAATCAAAGTTTCCTAGTACAGCTTGCTTGCTTGCTTTCTTGCTTGCTTTCTTTCTTTCTTTCTTTCTTTCTTTCTTTCTTTCTTTCTTTCTTCAAGTTAGTTAACATATAGTGTAGTATTAGTTTCAGGAGTAGAACTTAGTGATTCATCACTTACATACAACACCCAGTGCTCATCCCAATAAGTGCCCTCCTTAATGCCCCTCACCCATTTAGTGCATTCCCCCACCCACCATCCCTACAGCAACTGTCTGTATTTAAGAGTCTATGTATTTAAGAATTTCTTATGGTTTGCTTCCCTCTCTGTTTTTATCTTATTTTTCCTTCCCTTCCCTTAAAGTTCATCTGCTTTAAGTACAGCTTTCTAATATCATTTTTCATTATAGATACTAATTCATCCTATTGTTACATGTACTAGTTTTTATTCAAAATGTGATATTTATTTGGGAGCATTTGGTGTTTTTCTATGCTCATTTCCTGTGACTGATAGGTCACAGACAACTTATCAGCTATAAATCATTCAACTTTATAAGGCTAATCCATGGAGACAATGATAAATTCTGAGGTTTTCAGCAAATCCTATGTGGGCTGAAGTTTAAGTTTTGTTCTAAGATAATATTCTTCTCCAATTTTTAACTATTTTAAAACAATGAGCAAAATAAAGCATACTTATGCTGAAAGGTTTTGAAGGTGGAAAAGCTTATGAAGAAGTGAAAGATTTTATATATTTGAAACTTTACTAAAAACACTTAATTTGCAAATACAGACCTAATTCTTAATTAAGTATTATTAACGTGGGCAAGTTAACTGCTTTCAATCTCAGCTTGTAATTTGGAAAAATAATGGTACCAACTTTATACTACTGTATCTAATGAAATGTGCTGAAGGAAATTCCTCTTATGTAGAAGAGGCAAGAAAATTCTTTATTCCATTATAAGTCCAACATATGCAATGTATTATTAGCAGGAATTATTTTCTTTTTGCCATTAAACAAATTTGTAAAAAAATAAATAAAAAATAAAAACCACTGACTTCAAATATAATCTCCAAAATTTTTCCATCATATTATTGTTTGATGTTTTAAAAAAAAAACCTTCCAAATTCTATTGTGATTAATTAAGTCAAGGTATGTATTGAATGTCTTTTTCCTGACACTTTGATATACCCGATCAAGTTAAGGACTTCATAACGGGGTGATCGTCTTAGATTATCTGGTCAAGGCAATCTCATCACAAGGGTCCTTGCAAGTGGGCAGTGAGGCAGAACAGGGAGAGCAAGAGAAAAGATGTGAGGATGGAGCTCAGACAGACACAGGCAGGACTTCAGGCCTGGAAGATAAAGGAAGAGGGCCGTGAGCGCAGGGATGCGGAAGCCCTGTCTGAGTGGGAAAGCAAGGGAACAGGTTCACCCCTACAGCCCCAGAAGGCAAGCAGCCCTGCCAACATCTTGACTTCACCCAGTGAGACCCACCTCAACTTCCTAACCTGCAGAACTATAAAAAAAACTCAGTTTGCATTGGGTTAAGCCAGTTTGGTGGTAATTCATTACAGCAGCAAATTGAAAACTAATAGAAGCACTAAAAATGAAAGTGAATTGCTGAAATAGTAACCTTTAAGGCACACTTTAACATTAACAAAATAAATGATCAAATTATGGTAGTCTTCTTTTGAAAGAGCCTGAATGTCCATCAACTGATGAATGGATAAAGAAGGTGTGATTTATATACACAATGGAATATGACTTGGCAATGAGAAAGAATGAAATATGGCCTTTTGTAGCAATGTGGATGGAACTGGAGAGTAATATGCTAAGTGAAATAAGTCAGGCAAAGAAAGACAGATACCATATGTTTTCACTCTTATGTGGATCCTGAGAAACTTAACAGAAGACCATGGGGGAGGGGAAGGGGGGGAAAAAGTTAGAGAGGGAGGGAGCCAAACCATAAGAGACTCTTAAAAACAGAATAAACTGAGGGTTGATGGGGGGATGGGAGGGAGGGGAAAGTGGGTGAGGCATTGAGGAGGGAACCTGTTGGGATGAGCACCGGGTGTTGAATGGAAACCAATATGACAATGAATTTCATATTCAAAAAAAATTATGGTAGTCTTCTTTATAAGCAAAAAAAAATGTTGAGTAGAAAACAGAACTAATACTTTTTAAAAATAGTAAAAGAATTTCTCAATTAATCAAATAATTTCTTTATCAGTAATGTCATCACATGGTAAAGGAACTAAAACTAAAGCAATGTTACATTAATTAATTACCCAAATGATTACAAAAATTTCGTAAGAATGTTGTTACATCTTAAACTAGTAAATTAAAATACATTATATTTTATGACTAAAAAATAAAGTTAAAAATAGAACTTAGGTTCCAGGAATCGCACTACTACAAATTTATCCAAATAATATAAGAACACTAATTCAAAGGGGGAACATGCACCCCTAATGTTTATAAGCGGCATTATTCACAATAGCCAAAATACAGAAGCAGCCCAAGTATCCATCAACTGATGAATGGATAAAGATGTGGTATACACACACACACACACACACACACACACACACACACACACACACTCAACGGAATATTATTCAGCCATAAAAAAGTGAAATATTTATTCGATCTGAAGGGAAACCAGAGGGGCGCCTGGGGGCTCAATCAGTTAAGTGTCTGACTCTTGGTTTTGGCTCAGGTCATGATCTCACGGTTTTGTGGGTTTGAGCCCCACATCAGGCTCTACACTAGAAGCGTGGAGCCTGCTTGGGATTCTCTCTCTCCCTCTCTATCATTCCCTCTCCCCTCTGTCATTCCCTCCCCCGCTCACACCACCTCTGTCTCTTTCAAAAATAAATAAATTTTTAAAAAATTTAACAAGAAACCAAAGTATGCAACAAGAATGAAATCTTGCCATTTCCAACAACATAGATGGAGCTAGATAGTATGATGCTAAGTGAAATAAGTCCATCAGAAAGACAAATACCACATGATTTCACTCATATGTGGAATTAAAAACAAACAAACAAACAAACTAGCAAAGGGAAAACATAAGAGAGAAAGAGACAGACAGACAGAGAAACCAAGAACAGACTCTTAATTTAAGAGAACAAACTGATGATTACCAGAGGGGACATTAGTGGGGGGATGGGTTAAATCGGTGATGAGAATTACAGAAGTTAGTTGAATGATTTCATAGCATAGTGCCCTGAAAAAAAAAAAAAAGATATGAAACAGAATAAATTACCAAGTAACATTTTTATTTGGGTATTGAGTATGATTTTTCAGATATTGGAAAGAAGCATTCTGCTATAGAGTCCTCCCAATTGAGTGAGCGTGAGAGATGTTGGGCGTACTTAGTTCCTGATCCAGTATGCATCAGGGAAGCCACATCCTCGTCATTAAGTGTGCGTGTTGGGGGCAGAGGGAGAGAAGCAGGGAGCGCTAAAGTAAAATGAAGGTCTTGGTGCTTCTAAACTCTACTCACCTCCCACCCCCGAGTCCATTCTCTGACAGCTTCAACCTACATCAGTCATCCTGACACTTTTTGCTCCAAAGAACAAAACCATTAAGGCATCGTCTTCCTCTTCTCAATGCTAATATCTAACTTTATTAAACCAATGTGATTTGATACACATGTATGCTATGGAATATAAAAGTTATGAAAAGCAATTATTACTTCTTTCTATCACTGTCTTTTGGAATTGTTACTTCTAAGTGGTTTCAATGCATTAACTAGTTATAATCAAGGGATATGTTTTCATAGGACTAAAAACAGCATAAATGGAAACAATGTGTGAGTTTGAAAAACTGGCCTTCATATATTCCTATAGCTACAAATAATAGATTCATGTAGCTACAAATATATATTTCTGTAGCTACAACGGATTCTACCTCAAAATTCTACATTTGTACCCTTATAAGCACTATACTGAAGAGTATCTAATCTGTTCCCTTTTCCCAATCTCCACATCAGGTTACTTTGAAGAGAGAACTACCTATTTTCTTTGCCTCAGAGATAAACAAAGTCAGGGGTACACATGGAAATATAAATTCCCCCAAACAATAGTACTTTCAGGAAAAGCTAACAAACCCTTATTTCACATGTTTTTCAGTGCAGAACTCCAGTTTGCAAGGATGGATAAATGCAAATTTTACCATTCTGAGTCATGGCTATCTTAAAAACTACCAATATAATTCAATCCCTTTTATTCCAAATATATTAAAGACCAGATAAAATAAAATTTAAAAAATAAAGCCAATAGATATTAATTTATGGAATAAAACCACTAGAAACAAAAGTTTTTATCTATTTATTTTTATTCAGAATTTATGGAATAAAACCTCTAGAAACAAAAGTTTTTATCTATTTATTTTTATTCAGAATAATGTTGATGTCATTCCCCTTTTGTATTAAGCATAGGATACTGTCAAGGTTTATATTTTTAAACTTTGATTAGCCAAATATAAACATAGGGAATTCAGTAAGATTGTATTTATAAAGCCTTAAGGCTTTTTTTTTTTTTTTTTTTTTTGCTTCCACTTTTTGGGTATATACCTGTTCATGTGTAGCCTACAAACAGTATCAAATAATATAACACTTTTAATCTGTCCTAAATTGTTACGCTATGTTTTTGGATAAGCAAGTTAGAAGTGCCAAAAACGGATGCAACGTATCTATAAAGTAATAGAACATCTTTGCTTTTATTAGACTGTAATTCTTAACCTGAATAATTCCACTAATACTTCCTTCAGAAAACTTGATGCTGTAAATCTCATCTGAAAAATCCCTTATTTTAAAATGACAGATTGTTGGGGCGCCTGGGTGGCTCAGTCGGCTAAGCGGCTGACTTCGGCTCAGGTCACGATCTCGCGGTCCGTGAGTTCGAGCCCCGCGTCGGGCTCTGTGCTGACAGCTCAGAGCCTGGAGCCTGTTTCAGATTCTGTGTCTCCCTCTCTCTGACCCTCCCCTGTTCATGCTCTGTCTCTCCCTGTCTCAAAAATTAAAAAAAAAAAAAAAAAAAAAAAGGTTAAAAATAAATAAATAAAATGACAGATTGTTAAGTGGCCTGAAGTAATGAGTCCTGACTGTTGTATTTCCCTGTGTACTGCTCAAAGTTCCTAACAGCATTTTTACAAACGTTCAGAGGTTTAGACATGTTTCTGGAAAGAATAAGCACATGTTACGATAGCAAATACTGATCAAAACACTTTTATGCGATAATGGTAACAGTGCTACACATTATATTTGTAACATTCAAGGAGGTATAAATTCTCTTTAGAAATCTTCATTTTGTTATAAGTAATGACATAGTTCCGTCAACTTGAAGAACAAAGAATACTTGAGAAGATAAATACAAAAGATAAATATGACTTATATCATTATATTTGTATTTACTACCATTCCTTATTTCTTCCTATACTTATTTCACATTTTATCTAAAATACTATGCTCAACATCTGTTAAATATGTAAAAAAAAAAAAAAAAAAAAGACTTCACAGGACTTGTTTTTTATCCAAATCATTATTTATGTTCCATGTTAAATTTCTAATTCTTATTAGGATTCTTAACGTATCAAATGTGAAATCATGAGAATTCTTAAGAAAACTCAGGCCATTATTCAGTCTTTCAACTTGCTGATTCTAATTGTTCATCTTACTTGCTTTTCCCATTTCCTATTGATGCTGTCTCTTCTCTGATATCCTTCCTCTGCTTCCTCCATCAAAGTGGGCATTTCGCTGGGCAGCAGCACTTGGCTAATGATTAACAGTGGAGAAACAAAGGTGATATGTGCCTTTAGGGTCCTGCTTTTAAAATCCAGAAAGCACGCCTCCTTCCTTCCTGGAGGGGGATACTCCCACATGTAACTTCTCTTCTCCCCGCAGGATGGAGGGTAGGATCTGGGCTCCCAGACCACAGGAGAAGATGAAGACAGCACACCGTGAGCCCTGGACCACACTCTTTGGAACGGCTGTATCTAAGGTATTATTTACGCTGTTTAAATCTTCAAATTGGAGACCTGCAGGAGAGTATTTATCTTGCTTAACTGTTTTGGTGGGGTTTTTTGTTGTTGTTGCCGTTGTTACAGCAGCTTAGAATTTATATCAACTATTTCCTTGGTGAAGAAAACATAACCTCTAGCGTTCAGGATTAGATCACTTTGATTCACGGTCATACTGATTCACGGTCATATTGCTTCACTTTTCGGAAGAAATTGGTAATGGTTAGTTATGAGTAGTATAAAAAGGTCTTGGTGATTATCAAGTTGTCTTATTAAATACCTTATTAATTAAATTAATTTTCAGATTAAAAATCTGCTATTTTTGTATGTTCAAATATAAATTCCAAAACATAGAGTCTTTCATTAAAACAATTAAAAACTGGGATGCCTGGGTGGCTCAGTCAGTTAAGTATTCAGACTGGCTCAGGTCATGATCTCACAGTTCCTGAGTTCAAGCCTCTCATCAGGCTGTCTGATGTCAGCAGAGAACTCACTTCAGATCCTCTGTCCCCCTCTCTCTCTGCCCTGCTCATGCTCCTGCTCACTCACTCTCTGTCTCTGTGTCTCCTCTCAAAAATAAATAAACATTTAAAAAATAAAATAAAATGAAATAATAAAAACTACTGGGACACCTGAGTGGCTCAGTCAGTTAAGCGTCTGATTTCACCTCAGGTCGTGATCTCATGGTTCGTGAGTTCAAGCCCCGCATCAGGCTCTGTGCTGACAGCTCAGAGCCTGGAGCCTGCTTCAGATTCAGTGGCTCCCTCTCCCTCTCCCTCTGGCCCTCCCCTGTTCATACACCCTCTCTCAAAAAAAAAAAAATAAAAATAAAAATAAAATTTTTAAAAAGCATCCGACTGTTGATTTCAGCTCAGGGCAGCATCTCATGGTTTGTGAGATTGAGCCGCATGTGGGGCTCTGCACGAACAGTGAGAAGCCTGCTTGGGATTCTCTCTCTCACTCTCTCTCTGCCCCTCCTACACCCATGCGCTTGTGCGTGCATGTGTCCACGCTCTTTCTCTCAAAATAAATAAACTTAAAAAATAACAATAAATAAAAACCACCAACATATACTGATATATTTATCTATCTGTTATTTATCTTTCCAGTACTCCACATGCCTTTTTCAGGTACACAATTTTGAACAATTAACTGCTAAAGTTTATAATTCGTTTGTAGGTTTTCCGATAATCCTTAGTGACCTTGGATTTTCAGCTTTGTCAACTTCTCAATAACCACTTATAAAAGTCAGAAGAAAGAATTGGTCCCTCACGAAATCCCTTAAATGAAGTAAATTTTAAAATCCTTTCATGCATTACACTGCCAATCACTGTGGCTAATCCCATTCAAGCTCCATAATTAGTATCCCAAGGTAGGGATTCCCACCTGTACCATGGTGTACAACATCACGAAATGGGGAGGGGGATATGAAAGAAAGGCTCCCAGCAGACCTCTACATGACAAAATGTGTGAATCAATTTTCATTAATTCTGCCTCTTTAAATCTGTCCGCTCTTTAGGAGAGATTGCTCTCTGCCTCAGACACTATCGCAAGATAATTAACAGAACCACTGCTGGAGACCGATGATAGCACAGGCAGCAGCTGATACCTGTGGCAGGAACTCCCTGCCATCCCAGTGCCATCGAACTGTGAAGGAAAAGGACACGCAGTGCTGTGCCACACTAATTTTACTAAACAAGTGCATTATTTATAGCAGGCATTACAGGGCTGTATGTATCTATCACGTAACAGAAATAAAGCAAATGGTTTCTAAAACACTTTCAACTCTTCTGGCAACTATTTTAGACTCTGTGACAAAGTATCTCTAAATAAGATCACCCAGGGTCCCTATGAGCAGCTATAATAGTGTGCACATTGACTTGAATGCCGCCACACAGAAATACTCAAATTCGTTATCACTTTTCCAATTGCAAAGATCTGCTCATCCGTTCAATGACTAAATTTTCATAGTCACAGGAGCCTGATATCTATTTACTTACTTATTTACTTATAGTGGCCAATGGAAGGGCTACACCACTGTAGATTAAACTATCATGATAAAGGTAGCCTCAAATAATCATCTCTATATTCAAGATGCTTCAGTCACTACTTCTTGAGAAATCTATTATTGTCTAGTGTGTCCCAAATTTTCTTTTCCATCATCATTAGATCAGACAACCTCTGAGGAATCTCATACTTACTACGTATTCTCCATTTTTTATTATTTATTCAGGAAATAACAGGATTTTAAAATTGAATAAGATCCTGGCCAGGATCCCATACAGAGAGTCAGGAAACTCAAAGATGTTAAAAGACTTACTAAGTCCTTCAGTTAGTGAGACGTGGAATCAGAACTGGCAACCGGGATTTCTGACTTGTGACCCAGCACGTAATTCACTAATGAGACTCCTTTGCAATATCAGAAATAAATACTTATATTGATTTCAAAGAGGCCACCACGAATGGATTCTTGCTGCCAAAGTCTTGTTGGACTCTTCTATTCTCGAACATCTTGTATACGCACATAAACTTTAGAAGTGAAATGACATACTTTCCTGTCCTAGTTCTAAACAATTCTGGAAAAACTTTTTTTCCCTGTTTTTATGCAACAACAAAAAGCCCTGAGATTAGGCAAAATAACTTCACTGCTGCTTCCTGGAGATATTTCCTCCTTGAAGACTTTGAACCAACTGAAATAATGTACCTATTGGGACTAGCAAGTGGCCTATCAGTACCTGCCTCGACTATACCTCCATCAATCCAGAGCTATTGAGCCATAACCTCTTCCCATTCCAAACAAGCCCCTTGAATTGCAGGACTTGTTTAAAATTATTCAGATTAAGAAATCATTTTTAATGAAATGCTATACGTATCTGTCCCTGATTTCTCCTTTCCAAGATGTTCTTTAACCTCCGTCAAGATGGTGTTATCACTTGTACTGGTCAGGGTCTCTAGAGAAACAAAATCAATAGAATGTGTATTTATATACAGAGAGAGACAGATTTATTTTAAGAAGTGGGCTCATGTGACTGGGAAGGCTGCCAAGTCTTAAAACGTCCTGGATGGGCTGCTAGGCTAGAAACCAAGGGAAGAATGATGTTGCAATTCCAGTCCAGAGGCATTCTGCTGGCAGAATTTCCCCTTCCTCAGAGGAGAAAAATCTTTTTTCTTAAACTCTTTAACTGTTTGGGTGAGGCCCACCCACATAATGGAGCCTAATCTGCTCACTCAAAGTCTCCTAATTAAAATGTTAATTGCGTTAAAATACCTTTATAGCAACGTTCATAAGTCAACATGTGTCTGGGCACTGTGGCCTCGCCAAATTGACACATAAATTTAACATTACATGCCTTGTAGCAGCCAATTACATACAAGTCTACATCATTTTATTGTGTTTCATGTTATTGCCATTTGCATATATGATATGTTTTACAAGTTGACAGTTTGCAAGAACCCTGCACTAAGCAATTCCATCGGCACCATTTTCCAACAGGATCGGTTCACTTTGTGTCTGTGCATCATATTTTGGTAATTCTTTTAACAGTTCAAACAATTTCATTACTATTACATGTGTTATGTTAACTTGTGATCCATAATCTTTGATGTTACTATTGTAATTGTTTTGGGGTGCCATGAACTGTACCCATATAAAACGGCGTACTTAAGTGATAAACACAGTATGTGATCTGCCTGCTCCGCTGACCAATCATTCCCCCATCTCTCTCCCTCTCCTCAGGCCTCCCTATTCCCTCAGATGCAACAATACTGAAATTAGGCCAATTATTAATCTTAAAATGACCACTAAGTATTCAAGTGAAAGGAAGAGTCACACATCTCTCACTTTAAATCAAAAGCTAGAAATGATTAAGTTTAGTGAAGAAGACATACAAAAACCAAGATAGACCAAAAGCTAGGCTTCTGGCATCACACAAATTAGCTAAGTTGGGAATGCCAAGGAAAAGTTCTTGTAGGAAATGAAAAGTACCAGTCCAGTGAACACAAGAACGATGAGGGAAACAGCCTTTCCGATGATGTGGAAAAGGTTTGACTGGTCTGGAAAGAAGCTCAAACCATCCACAACATTCCCAACATTAAGCCAAAACCCAATGCAGAGCAAGGCCCCAACCCTCTTCAATTCTACGAAGGCTGAAAAGACAAGAAAACTAAAGGAGAAAAGTCTGAAGTTAGCAGAGGTAGGTTTATGAGGTTGAAGGAAAGAAGCCCATCTCCAGAACATACAGGTTCAGGGTGAAGCAGCAAGTGCTGATGTAGAACCTACAGCAAGTGGCCCAGAAGGTCTAGCACAGATAATCAAAGAAGGTTGCTACACTAAACAACCAATGTTCAATGTAGATGAAACAGCCTCCTACTGGGCGAAGATACCGTCTAGAACTTTCACAGCTGGAGATGAAATGTCAATGCCTGGCTTCAAAGCTTCAAAGGGCAAACTGACTGTATTGCTGGGGCTAATGCAGCTGGTGACTTTCAGTTGAAGGCAGTGAGCGTGTATTATTCTGGAAGTCCTAGGGCCCTCAAGAATTATGCTAAATCTATTCTGTCTGCTCTATAAATGGAACAACAAAGCCTGGGTGACAACACATCTGTTTACAACATGGTTTACTGAATATTTTAAACCCACCGTTGAGATCTACTGATCAGGAAAGATTCTTCTCAAAATATTACTGCTCACTGACAATGTGCCTAGCTACCCAAGAGCTCTGATGGAGATGTACAACGAGATTAATGTTGTTCTCATGTCTGCTAACACAGCATCCATTCCGTAGCCCATGAATCAAGGAGTAATTTTGATTTTCAAGCATTGTTATTTAAGAAATGCATTTCACAAAGCTTCAGCTGCCATAGATAGTGGTTTCTATGATGGATCCGAACAAAGTCAATTGAATAACTTCTGGAAACAAGTCACCATTATAGATGTCATTAAGAATATTCGTGATTCGTGGAAAGAGATGAAAATGTCAGCATTAATAGCAGTTTGGAAGAAGCTGACTCCAATCCTCCTGGACAACTTTGAGGGGTTTGAGACTTCAGTGGAGGAAGTAAGTGTAGATGCAAGAGAACTAGATCAGAAATGGAGCCTGAAGATGTGACTGAGTTGCTGCAATTTCATGATAAAACTTTAATGGATGAGAAGTTACTTCCTCTAGTGAGCAAAGGAAGTGTTTTCTTTGGATGGAATATGCTTCTGGTGAAGATGCTGTGAATATTACTGGAATACCCACAAAGGATTTAAAATATTACAATTTAGTTGATAAAGCAGTGGCAGAGTTTGAGACGACTCAATTTTGAAAGAACTACTCTGGTTAAAATGCTGTTGAACAGCATCACATGCTACAGAGAAATTATTTGTGAAAGGAAGAGTCAATTGATGCCAGAAACTTCACTGTTGTCCTATTTTAAGAGATTGGCACAGCTACCCCAACCTTCAACAACCACCACCCTGATCAGCAGCTATCAACATCAAGTCAAGACTCTCCACCAGTAAAAAGATTAGGACTTGCTAAAAGCTCACAAGATAGCTAGCATTATTAAGCAGTAAAATATTTTTTAACTAAGGTCTGTACATTCCTTAGACATAATGATACTGCACGCACACTTAACAGACTACAGTATAAACATAACTTTTATATGCACTAGGAAACCAAAACCTTTATTTGACTCGCATTATTGCAATATTCACTTTACTGTGCTGGTATGGAACTGAACCAGCAATATCTCTGAGATATGGCTGTAAACTCAGTTTTGCCTTGATCAAAAATTTTTCCAGTGGTCCTCTGGAAAACTGACAGCTGACACATCCTTTTGAGAAATGCAAACATGCAGAAGTGTCACAGCTGATAAGCCAACCCAGTGTCTTAACTCTAAAATCTACTATAAATGTTAAGATTCAGGACGCCTGGGTGGCTCAGTTGGTTGAGGATCCGACTTTGGCTCAGGTCATGATCTCACGGTTCATGCGTTCAAGCCCCGCATCAGGCTCTGTGCTGACAGCTCAGAGCCTGGAGTCTGCTTTGGATTCTCTGTCTCCCTCTCTCTCCTTCCCTCCCCCACTTGCACTCGCTCTTCTCTGTCAAAAATAAACATCAAAAATATTTTTTAAAAAAAGATAAGATTCCCAAGGGAAAGGAATCTTGTAATATTCTCAGTGCCTAAAACAAAGAGTAACAAAAACAGCAAGTAACTAACTGAAAAACAGATGAGTGAAAACAGAAATTAATAAGTCATATATTCTGCTAGATCATTTGCAGAGAAGGAAAACATTGTATTTTCAAAATGATCTCATTATCTAAAAATTACATACTGTAGAAACTCTCTTGCATTTCAGTAATTGAAATTCAATAGGTACAAGACATATAATTATAGCACCATCCTCTATGTGTGTAAAACAAATATCTAGACCCACAAAACACACAGAAGGCACTCAATATTTTTTATGATGATTGACAATAATTGTGTTCCACACGAGAAATTAAATTTTCAAAATTCTTTTCTTTATTCATGCAAATATCAGTTGCTTTAGTGATTTGGTTTGCATTCTTATAGTTCACAAAAAGCTCAAACATGCTGTTATGCCTTAAATATAATCTTTTGTTGCCATACTTCTCCTCAATATTTCTACTCATTTCTTAATTAATGACCTTTTAAAGATTGCAGACTTATCATATGTGTTTACAGGTCTCCATCTCAAAAAGCTCCAGGTGACACAGATAATGGACCACCAGGTTGATATCATTTTGCTCAGGAAGATTGAAGAAGTATTCTGCTTCTTGATTTATATCCCAGGCTTTATATTCACAGCATTTCATCTTTAAAAGATTTTTCACATATGTCATTCTTAAATCTTTATAAATATTGTTGAAAGCAACCCATTTTTCTTATTTCAGTTAAGAACTCAAACTCCCTGGAAAATTGGTGCATAGTTTTATAAAGGACAGGCATCCCAAGGCATGCCATCTAGGACTCCAGGACTCTTGGATGACATGTGAATTATTATCTACAACATTAAGTGCTATGTAAATATTTGTCAAACTGAACTAAATGTCCTAGGAAACATTTTAAAAGATTCACTGTACTAAAAGCTTCTCTACTTTTGACTACACAAGGAAATACTATTTTCTGGATTCATCCATCTTCCATTCTGGACATTAAGAAGTTCTAGAGAGAGGTTCATGATACAAATGTAAACAATAGTATGTTCTATGTACCTTATTGTCAAATGTCCTATGACATTACCAGTCAGAATAGGCTTTACTATTTATACCTGGCATTAGACACGTGTAGCAACTAATAAATATGTTACACTTTGATTGAGGAAATTCGTGGAAACCAATTTATCTACACCTAGACTTTGCTCATCAGAAAAAGCAAGGCTTCTATCAGTAAAACTGATGCCTTAATTGGTCATTAAAAATGTCTGCATTATTCTTATGTTAAATTTATAGTTAACTAGAAAATGTGAAGAAATCACCAAAGGGAAAAGGAGTGTTTTTTTTTTTTTTTCCATAAAGCTGTTAAAATACAAACAAAACTTTTTTGTGACCATGTCCTACCTCATATTCTACAGAATTCCAGAATTTGAAATTTTTCAAACACCGCACGCACACACACACACACACACACACACACACACACACACACACGCATGCATAATCTAGCCTTATAAAATCATGAGGGTAAAAAAGGAACCTTAAAGATTATAGATTTCAATGCCCTAATTTTAAAGATGGAAAAAAATGGTGTTCTCGGAGAAGTGAATTAGTCAATCACCTAATCCATGGTTAAACTCATACTGAAACTCCAAAACCCAGACTATGCTTCAACAATTCTTATGTGCATCTGTGCGCCTCCAAGTACGTATGCACATGTGTTTAACCTAAATTATTTTGATATATGTTTATAAAGGAAATCAGGTTTTTTTAAGTACATGGTTCTTATGTAGAAGGAGCAATAATAATTGTAGGAATAGATTCTTACTAACAGATCTTTCCTTTGGTGTTAGAAGAGAGGAAATTCAATTTTAGCATGCAAATTTACTGGCATTTAGGTTTGCTTCTCAGGCAATGGTTCTTAAAAAAGAGTATTACATCATTGTGTTTTAAGTTTTTTTTTATAAATAATTTGATAGAATAGCACTTTTCATTTAAAATAACACTGGTGAATAATTCATTTTATGTTAAAAATTAGAGTTATTCATCACTCTCAATGATCTAGATTCCAATATCATTTCCTGAGTGAGGCAGAAAGTTATATCATCAATTTCTTATCAAGGGAATCATTTATAACCTTGAATATTGACATGAGACCACTTGAATATACATAGCTTAACGACCAGGATTGAGAACTGAGATCATGTGTACCAAATTGACATAATTATTTGTCCAGAACATTCCTTTCCAGAAAGATAAAGGTGTAAATTAATAATTTTACTGTTTACTTCAGGAAATTCCTATAAACAAATTTATCTGGACAAAGAGTTTATCCATCTAGGCAAACAAGTCTTTTATTAGCACATCAGTTATCTTACCTGAGCAAACAATTTTCTTTTCAAACAACAGCTTAGTTATAATGACTTGCTTTAAGATCCATGCTTTTTCCTGCACAGTTTGTTATAAACTTTAGTCAATTGCAACCACTTTCTTCTCCCTATGTAAATATCTTCTTTAAACCACTGAACCCACATCCCGGAATACCAAAGAGCTAGAACATTAAAAAACATCTATGTTTGTATCTATACTTCCAAGGCACTAATAAGAATCTTCACATTGTTATTCTACTTTCCTGCTGTAAGTATAGTACTCTTAGCTTTACTTTCTGTTTGTGTATGTGTGTGCTTTTTTATAGTCAGGAGTTGACAACTTACTGACTTTTTATCTGTGTTGCAACCTAATAATATAAAAATGTTTTTTTGAAATGTGTTGAAAATTTGAACATTCTTATAACTTAAGTATGTCTCATTAAAAGAACAAAAGTCTTGAGAACTGCTTCTCTAGACCTTTCTTTATCTATAAAATGATAAAAATATGCCTTATGCTTTATGTAACTCAGTGAGATATATTTCATTTTACCTCCAGTTTAGGTAACACAGTGTTATATTGCTTTAAGGTGTACAATACAGTGATACAGTAATGCATCACTCAGTGCTCATTGCCACAAGTGCCCTCCTTACTCCCCGTCACCCATTTCACCCATTCTCCCACCTAACTCTGCTCTAACAACCATCAGTGAGTTCTCTATAGTTAAGAGTATGTGTCTTGGTTTGTCTCTCTCTTTTTTTTTCATTTACTCATTTGTTTTGTTTCTAAAATTCTACATATGAGTGAAGTCATATGGTATTTGTTTTTCTTGGACTGACTTATTTTGCTTAGTATTATACTCTCTAGCTCCCTCCATGTCATTACAATTGGCAAGATTTCACTTTTTTTATTATGTCTGAATAATATTCCATTGTGTATGTGTATACACACATATAGGTATACACACACACACACGCACACAAATGCACCCACACACCCCCACACCTTCTTTATCCATTCGTCTATCAATGGACATTTGGACCATTTCCATAATTTGGCCATTATAAATAATGCTGCAATAAACACAGGGGTGTGTATATCCTTTTGAATTAATGTTTCTGTATTCTTTGGGAAAATACCCGGTAGTGCAATTATTGAATCATAGAGTAGTTCTTTCTTTCTTTTTTTTTTTAACTTTTTGAGGAACCTCCAGACTGTTTTCCATAGTTGCTGTACCAGTTTGCATTCCCACCAACTGTGCACAAGGGTTTGTCTCTACATCCTCCTTGCCAAAACTTGTTTCTTGTTTGTTGTTGTTGTTGTTCCTTTGTTTTGTCATCATTCTGACAGTCATGAGGTGATATCTCATTGTATTTTGATTTGTATTTCCCCAATGAATATTGAGCATCTTTTCATATGTCTATTATCCATCTGTATGTCTTCTTCAGAAAAATGTCTATTCATGTCTTCTGTCCATTTTTTTACTTGGATTATTTGGTTTGGGGGTGTTGACTTTTATAAGTTCTTTATATATTTTGGATACTAATCCTTTATCAGATAGGTCATTTGCAAATGTCTTTTCCCATTCCATAAACTGCCATTTAGTTTTGTTGATTGTTTCCTTCGTCATGCAGAAGGTTTTGATTTTGATGAAGTCCCAATAGTTTATTTTTGCTTTTGTTTCCATTGCCTCAGGATATATATCAAGTAAGAAGCTGCTACACCTGATGCCAAAGAGGAGCCTGCCTGTGTTCTCCTCTAGGATTTTCATGAAATTGGTCTCACATTTAAGTCTTTAAATCCATTTTGAGTTTGTGTATGTAAGAAATGGTCTAGTATGTAAGTGTATGTAAGAAGTGGTCTAGTTTCAATCTTTTGCATGTGGCTGGCAGGTTTCCCAACACAATCAGTTTAAGAGACTGTCTTTTTCCTACTGGATATTTTTTCCCTGCTTTGTCAAAGACTAAGTGACCATACAATCATGGGTTTATTTATGGACCTTCTATTCTATTCTGTTGATCATGTGTCTCTTTTTATGCCAGTACCGAATGTTTTGATTACTACAGCTTTGTAATATAACTTGAAGTCTAGAATTGTGATACCCCCAGCTTTGCTTTTTTTTTAATTTTTTAACATATATTTATTTTTGAATGATAGAGACAGAGCACGAGCAGGAGGAGGGGCAGAGAGAGAGAGGGAGACACAGAATCTGAAGCAGGCTACAGGCTCTGAACTGTCAGCACAGAGCCCAACATGGGGCTCAAACCCACAAACTGTGAGATCATGATCTGAACCTAAGTTGGCACTTAACCAACTGAGCCACCCAGGTGCCCTTTGGTTTTCTTTTTCAAAACTGATTTGCCTATTTGGGGTCTTTTGTGGTTCCACCTAAATTTTAGGATTTTTTGTTCTAGTTCTGTGAAAAATGCTCTTGTGATTTTGATAGGGATCACATTATATCTGTAGATTGTTTTGGGTAGTATAGGCATTTTAACAATATTTGTTCTTCAAATCCATGAGCATGGAATATCTTTCCATTTCTTTGTGTCATCTTCAATTCTTTTATAGCTTATTATAGTGTCTTATAGTTTTCAAAGTGTAGATCTTTCACCTCTCTGGTTAGGTTTATTCCTAGGTATCTGAATATTTCTGGTGTAACTATAAATGGGATTATTTTCTGAATTTCTCTTTCTGCTGCCTCATCATTAACAAATACTCTTTATTACTCGGTTGCATAGAAATGCAACATATTTCTGCACATTGACTTTGTACCCTGCAACTTTACTGAAATCATGTATCAGTTCTAGTTTTTTGGTGGAGGTTTTAGAGTTTTAGAGATTTAGACTTTTCTATGTATAGTATCATGTCATCTGCAAATAGTTAGTTTTACCTCTTTGTTACCAATTTGGATGACTTTAATTTCTTTTTGTCCTCTGATTGCTGTGACTAGGATGTCCAGTACTACATTGAATAAAAGTGGTGAGAGTAGATATTCTTGCCTTGTTCCTGACCTTAGGGTAAAAACTCTCAGGTTTTCCCCATTGAGAATGATGTTTACTATTGGTTTTCCATATATAGCCTTTATTATGTTGAAGCCAAAGTCCACACTTAACCAATTGAGCCACCTGGGTGCCCCGATTAACTCTTCTATAAATGTTTAGTAGAATATGCCTGTGAAGTTGTTGGTACTTGACTTTAGTGTGTTGGGAGTTTTTTGATTAGTGATCCAATCTCCTTGCTGGTCTGTTCAAATTATCTATTTTTCCTTCTTCAGTTTTGGTAGGTTATGTTTCTAGGAATTTACCCAGTTTTTCTAGGTTGTCTAATTTGTTGGCACATAGTTTTTCATAATATTTTCTTATAATTATTTGTATTTCTGTGGTGTATTTCTCCTCTTTCATTCGCAATATTGTTTATATGAGTCCTTGTTGTGTGTGTGTGTGTGTGTGTGTGTGTGTGTGTGTGTCTGTGTGTTTGTGGGTCTGTGTTCTTTTTTTTGGAGTCTGGCTAGTGGGTTATTAATTTTGTTGATCTTTTCAAAGAACCAGCTCCTGGTTTCATTGATCTGTTTTATTGGTTTTTTTGTTTGTTTTTTTAGTTTCTATATCATTTATTTCCTTTTTTTATTTTTGTTTTTATTATTTTTTTATTATTTCCCTTATACTGGTTTTGAGTTTTGGGTTTTGTTCTTTTTCTAGATCCTTTAGTTGTAAGGTTAGGCTGTTTGAGATTTTTCTTTCTTCTTGAGATAGACCTGTATTGCTATAAACTTCCCCCTTAGAAGGACTTTTGCTGCATCCCAAAGGTTTTGGACCATTGTGTTTTCATTTCTGTTTATTTCCACGTACCTTTTAATTTCTTCTTTGATTTCTTGGTTGACCCATTCATTGTTTAATAGCATGTTATTTAACTTCCATGTATTTGTGCTTTTTCCATATTTTTTCTTGGGTTTGATTTCTACTTTCATGGCATTGTGGTCAGAAAAGATGCATGGTATGACTTCAACATTTTGAACTTGTTGAGGCTTCTTTTGTGGCCTAATATGAAATCTATTTCTGGTAAATGTTCTGTGTGCACTTAAAAAGAATGTCTATTCTACTGTTTTAGGATGGAATTTTCTGAATATATCTGTTTTAAGTCCATCTGGTCCAGGATGTCATTCAAAGCCACTGTTTCCTTGCTGGTTTTCTGTTTGGATGGTCTGTCCATTGATGTAAGTGGCATGTTTAAGTCCCTTATTGTATTACTAGTGATTAGTTCTTTTATGCTTATTATTAACTGTTTTATCTATTTGGGTGCTTTCATATTGGGTGCATGTATATTTGTAATTGTTATATCTTCTTGTTGGATTCCCCTCATTACATAGTGTCTTTCTTTGTCTCTTTATAGACTCCATAGTCTCTTTTGACCAATATAAGTATTGCTACTCCAGCTTTCTTTTGACATCCATTTGCATGATAAATGTTTCTCTGTCCCCTCACTTTCAATCTGCATGTGTCTTTAGGTCTTCAATGAGACTCCTGTAGGCAGCATATAGATGGGTCTTGTTTGTTTGTTTGTTTGTTTGGTTGGTTTTTTAACCACTCTGTCATCCTATGTCTCTTAATTGGTACATTTAGTTCATTTACACTCAAAGTAATCATTCATAGATATGTATTTATTGCCATTTTGTTACTGTTTTGTGGTTGTTTTTGTAGTTTTCCTCTGATCCCTTCTTATCTTCTATGGTTTGCAGGTTTTCTTTAGTGATATACTTGGATTCCTTACTCTTTACTTTTGCATATCTATTACTGTTTTTTTGATTTGTGGTTACTATTCAGTTTACATATAACATTTTCTGCATATAGCAGTCTATATTACGCTGATGGTTACTTAATATAGAACTCATTCTTTACTACTCTCCCCTCCAACTTTTGGATATTTGGTATCATATTTTACATCCTTTTATCATGTGCTTCTCTTGACTGAATTTTATCTATTTTAATCTATTCTATTTTTTAATTTCATTTATTGAGTTATTCACCTCTGATATGTTATCTTTCATCTCTTTGTCAAGGGTCTCACTGATGTCCTCCACCCTTTGCTGAAGTCCAGTGAGTCTCTTTATGATCATTATTTTACATTCTGTATCAAGGTATATTACTTACTTCTGTTTTGCATAGATGGCCTGTGATTTCGTGCTTTCATTTGGGACACATTTCTCTGTCTCCTCAGTTTGTCTACCTCTCAGTGTCTGCTTCTGTATGTTAGGAAAGCTAGCTATGTCTTGTGCTCTTAAAAGTAGTGGCTTTATGAGGAAGAGGTCCTGGGGTGCCCTGCAGTGCAGTGTCCCTTGTTCCCTGGAACCTGGAGCTTCAGAGGAGCCTCTTATGTGTGTTATTGCATCCTGCTCTGTGTCTGAGTCGCTTTTTCTTTCAGTTCAGATGTCTCACTCTCTGTGGCGTTAGTGAAACCCAAGCATGCCAGTCCTGAGGGGCATGACTTAGAGGGCCAGGGGCTGGGGTGACAGTGTTTGCAAAATTTGCACTGAGCCCCAAGTCCTAGGCCACATACCCCAAAAGCAAAGGTTCAGCCAGGGATAGGCAGTGTCTGTGTGTGTGGTGGCTGAGAAGGGCATGTGCTGTGTGGACAAAATATGTGCTGAGCCAGGGCCCAGGCCAGCAGGCTTGGAATGGGCGAGTTCTCAGGAGAACACAGGGGCCAGGGAACCTGCTAGCAAGTTAAGTAGCAAGTGTCTGTGCAGGACTGCCTCCTGCCAGTAGCTCTGTGTTTACGCGGGCGGGGTAAGGGCACCTGCCAGCTCCTTTGTACCTGGAGAAGTCCCCCAACATGCTCCAAAATCAGTATAAACAGATCTTCCTCCCATGCACAGTGCAAACTCTAGCTTCTGTGTTTCATCTCCAAAGGCTACAGTCTTTCTCGGGGTAAGGACCCAGCCCTCACTGGCCCTCCTTGCTCATCCATTGCTGAGTCAGCTGACTTTTAAAGCTCCAGGCTCCAAATACCACTGGTTAAACAAACTGAGGGAATTCAGCCTCTCTGGTTTTCAAAGCCAGTCATTTTGGGGATTTGTCTTCCCTGTGTGGGCTCCCTGGTGCAAGGGACCATTTCTTTCCTCTCTCCATGCCTGCAGCTCCTTCCCTCCTGCAGGCAGTTCCCAACCACCTTTTCCGCCCTTCTTAACCTCTCAGAAGTGGCTTCTTCTCTACATTTAGTTGTGCAGTTTGCTCTCCAGTCTTTGGATCACTCTCTGTTTATTTACATGGATGTGAGTAATATCTAGTTATTAATGGGGGACAGAGTGAGATTAGGGTCCGCCTACTCTACCATTTTCCCCGACACTGCAAGTCAACAATGTTTTCAAGATAATATATTTTTGCATGACATATTTTCTTTTAGTTCAAATAACACAATTGATCCAAAGCTATCGTTATCAAAATATAAAGGGAAGAACAATACACTTTTGTATCTTCCCATTTGGATTATGATATTAATTTGTGCAATAATGTGAAAGAAAATGGTTATCATAAAATCATAATTTAATCATGCCACAAGAATGGTAAGCCACTGGCTAAAAATGTTCCAAATTTAGATAAAATATTATTATTGTGTTTCTGATCATGAGTGAACTTTTCATTTCTAAATATTAGCTACATTTACTTACCATGTAAAATTCAGTGAACTCTACTTACACAACACAGTATCTAAGAACCACAAAGGACACATAGTGTTTGGGAGTGGACAATGACTAAGATATAGAATGAATATAAATATAAACATAAATATAAATATAAGTATGTAAGAAAAGTTTTTCCCTTACAGTAGAATTCTAATAAATGTAGAATGAATTGCTAAAGTACACAATGAACCTAGAGGGTAAAAATGAACAATGTGATATTATATAATCTCAAGTAATCTCCCCCTTAATTACTTTTTAAATATAAAGGAAAATACTGACTCCATATTGAAAAATTAATCAAGGACTACCTTAATCACGTTGATGAAGGATCAAAGTGGAGATCACCACTAATGGGACAAACTTTCACCACATTCCTCCTGATATGTTGCCCTGAGAAGGGTATAACCTCATTTCTATGATATTCCTGCCTAAAATGCTTAACCTGAAACTATGAGAAAGTATTTGGAAAACTTGAATTGTGGGTAATTCTACCAAATATCTTGCCTGTGTGCTTCACAAGCATCAAGATCATGAAAGCCAAAGAAGTCTGAGAAATTGGTACAGATTAAAAGATATTAAAAATACATGACAACTGAAGGCACAAATCCTGGGGAGGAATTAGCATATATTTTGTATGCATACTATAAAAACTAACACTAAGGTAATTCTGCTTGTCTTTTTGCTTAAACCAACTAAAAGAAAGTATCATTAATAAAAACCGTGCATAAGATCCATGGCAATCAAACTTGAATTAAAGAATAACCATTTTATTTATTATTCTCATGAATAATAACAATGGCTAAGTATAGGTTCACTCTGCTCACCTAATCACTAAGTATTAGACTGCTTCACGTTCCCCACTATTAAAGGAATCCCACACAAAAAGCACACACCTAAGAAACCAAAGCAGCTGAATGCCACTGATGATACACTAAGGAGTTAATTTTGAAATGTCTGCTAACTACAGAATTTAAGTGCCAGTGGATATGACCATTGTAGAGAAGAATGATATGTCTAGTCTACCACAATAATTAATTATGTAAGAAAGTCTTCATTCGTATAAATCTAGTGGAGAGAGTCAATCATCTGTTCAAATATGAAAGTTTGCTGTTTTGGACCTGCATAATCCACGAGATTATGAAAGACTGTGAAAGACCATTTGACATGAGTTAGTGAATATTACCAGTATCTTCTAGGGTAGATCATTTTTACCAGTTAAAGTACAGGAAATCTGTCAGCCTGACTACTTTTTGGCTGTCATTCAAACACCTAGCTTTTTGAAAATAGCTTGGTTTTCACTTTGGGTGTGTGTATGCATAACTTCCATTTTACATGGTTAAGCCAGGTAAAATTTATAGGTCAGAGAGGACTGGTTTTGAGGTCTCTCTTGACACATAAATCTTATAGAAATTATATTTTAAACATTGTATTCAATAGTTTCATCATCACCAAAACACACCGTACACACACACACACACACACACACACACACACACATACACACACACAAAGCTACTTTATTGTATGCGTATTAAAGTATTAAATATTTTACTAACATGTTTAATCATTTTAAAATCTGGTGATGAATGCACTAGGAACTGAATACATCACATATCACAGATTTCTTGTACAAAATTTTATAAGACAATTCCACCTGTAATAGGTTTTTAAAATCTATTTTTGCAATTATATACCACTAAAATATCTATGTGCATAAAAGCAAATTTTCAAAACTTTTAGAAGCAAAGATAATATGTCTATGTCCTTAGAGTATGCATAATTCTTTGTCAAGATACACATATCACGAAGCATAAAAAAATATCTCATAAAGTCATCTAAGGTTTAAACATTAAAATAAGGGATTATTAAACTGAGTAAGGGATTTCTACAAATTTAAAATGAAACATTTGAAAATAAAGTTGAAAAAAATGGGCAAAGAGTATAATAAGGTAATTTAAGAAAGGGGAACCAAAATGGCCAATAAACTTCTGAGAAAATGCTGAGTAAAAATCACAAAAGGATGCAGTTTAACTATCATTAGGGCAAAACAAAAACAAGATAAAACAAAGCAAAACAAAAAACACCTAGTTTCCAAGTACTAGCAAGATGTAGAACAATGGGGACTCTTAAACAATGTGAATGAGTATATCAATTGCCATACCTAATTTAGAGAGTAATTTTAATATATATACATTTAAAAATGTGCATATCAAGGGCACATGGCTGGATCAGTCCACAGAGCATCTGGACTCTTGATCTCAGGGTCCTGAGTTCAAGCCCCAAGTTGGGCTTGGAGCCTACTTTAAAAATGTACCCATCAGGGTCACCTGGGTGGCTCCACTGGTTAAACGTCCTACTTCAGCTCAGATCATGATCTCACGGCTACTAGGTTTGAGCCCTAAGTCCGGCCCGTGATGACAGCTCAGAGCCTGGAGCCTGCTTAGGAGTCTGTGTTTACCTCTCTCTCCTTCTGCCCTTCCCCTGCTTGCGCTCTGTCTCTATCTCAAAAATAAACATTAAAAAATATTTTAATAAAATAAAAAAATGTAATGTGCATACCATATATACATAATGCTACTTCTAGGTATCCTAAAAAATGCTTGTACCGATACAGAAAGATATGTGTAAGAACCTTTATAGCAGTTTCATTTGCAGTTAGAAATAAATCAGCAAGTGAATGGCTAAATACCATAATGCATACAATGGAAGTATCCAACAGTCAAAATGTATAAAATTGAACTGCATGTGTAAAATGGATAAATTACTAGAATATTATATTGAATGATAAATCCAGTTTGAAGAAGGATAGGAAAATTAAAAATCCATTTTGTAAACTTTAATATGTTTAAAACAGGAATCTAGAAATGCATTCTGATGGAATGGGAAGGAGAACATGTAATATGCACTTAGGAGACTTCAACTTAGTATGTAGCATTTTATTCCTTAAGACAGGTGGTGGGTATACAGTACTCATTAAATGTATTTGTATAATTTTATATACACAAGAAATTTCAGAATACACTTACATATTTTTATACATATCGCATGTACTTGACTACAATTGGAATGTTGAAAAAAACAGACTATGCTGAATCCAGTGTTTGTGGATTTTAAAAAATCCATTTTGTCTAGGAATTGATTTTTTAAGTCATTTTTTTAAATATTTATTTTTGAGAGAGAGAGAGAGAGAGAGAGAGAGAGAGAGAGCGAGAGCACATGAGTGGTGGAGGGGCAGAGAGAGACACCCACACACAGAATCTGAGGCAGGCTCTGGGCTCAGAGCTGTCAGCACAGAGCCCGACGCTGGGCTCGAACCAGGCACCCCTAGGAGTTGATGCTTAATGTAATTTGTATAGAAACACAAGACCTTTTGAATACTAAGTTATTGCATGTAAAAAAGACAAAATGAATACCCCATTTATTTGAAGTCTATAAATGCATCTAAGACTGAAATTAGCTTGGATTCTGAATGTCATTTAGTTGGATATAAACATTAGACTATTAATCAATAGTCATTTTAGGCTGACTCCTTTACAATGGCACTTCAACATGAACACATTATGTTTTTAACTTGATGGAACTATCGTATTTGCATTTTCAAGTAAACCTGAAAAAAATGAATTAAGTCAAGATGCAGCTTCTCAAGAGAATAGTAGATCCACTCAGGGGTAAAATAGATTATTCCAACAGCAACTTTTTTTGTTGTTGTTGTTTATCCATTTTGAGAGAGAGACAGAGAGTGTGCACGTATACACAAGTGGCGGAGGGGCAGAGAGAGAAAGGGAGAGAGAGGATCCCAAGCAGGCTCCACACCATCAGCACAGAGCCTAACGCAGGGCTGGATCCCATGAACTGTGACATCGTGACCTGAGTGAAACCAAGAGTCAGATGTTTAACCACCTGAGTCACCCAGGCACCCCAAGAATAACCCATTTAAATCACAGTTTATTTTTTTAAAGGAACATTTTATAATACAATAATTACCTAAAGTCTGAAGTGCACAATCACTGTGGAACATTTATTTACCAATCTTTAATGTACCTATCCTGATTTTTGCAAGGAGCTGTGAACCAAAATTAATAACACTAATTATATCCAGCCACCTGTGATGAGTAGCATTAAACAAAATTATACCTACAATTTCTTTAAAAATATATTGTTTGGAGCCTGGGGAATGACAATCTACTACATTTAAAGAAAATATTATTTTCCTCTCGTATCAAAGCTTTATATAAAAATTTACTTGGGGCTTTAGAATATTGCCATTTTTAAAGGCAGTATTTCTCTTTGACTTCACATTTTCTGTATGGAACATAGTCATTTAAACTATGGTCTATGATTTTAAAAAGGAAAGTATTTTTAACAGGCCAATCATATAATTCAATGTGATTATCAGGTAACACAGTTGTAAATTTAGTGAATAAATTTCATAAAAATTTGATCTCGTTATTTGGAATTATTATCTAATTGTGCTCTCTATTTCAAGGAGACAACAAAAAGACTGAACTCAAATCAATAGGATAACCACTTAACCTCAGGTTGTGTTTTGCATAAGCCATAGAATTCATATTATCTATTTTCTTCTATAATTTTTAGTCAGGACAACATCAGAAAAGGAAAAATCTTAATTCAATTCTAAGCAAAATGTATTTAGATAATTCTATCACCTAGAAACTAAATACGTACCATAATGTATTCTGAAATAAATAGAACGGACTTTGAATTTAAAAAATCCATTCAAAAACATTGTTATTGAGTGTTTATCATGTTCTAGGAACGGAGCCAAGACAGAAGGACACAATTTTGAAAAGATATGGAAACAACCCTGAAGCATTTACAATCCAAATGGGTTGAAAGTATAGAATGTGATTTTTTCCATATGGTAGTGATTTTATATTAGTATAGTTGTAGAGTAAAGAAAGTTGATGTCTTTTTTTTTTCCTGAGAAGTAAAGGTGATTGGAATTCAGAACACAAACATTTCAGTAGAAACTAAGAGAAGCTGTATTCAGTTAACTTCACCTATTAAGGAAAGAGGGAAAATATTTAGAATATAGGTGGAATGATCCCAGCTTTGGAAGGGATCACATGAGATCTAACCTAGTCTTTGCTGTTGACATTCTGTTTGGTCATGAACAATCACTTATATTCCCTGGGCTTCATTTTCTGTTTAAGTGTCTACAAATAAACTGAAGAAGATGAATAAGATAACTGGTTATCCTAGAATTACAAGAAAACTTAATCCCAGTGTAAAATTAAAGAATTCAACACAGCTAATTAAGTATTCTTTCTCTAAATCAGTATTTTTAGTAAGATTAAAAATTATAGAAAGAATAAAACTAAAATATTTGAAATATAACTTATTAAAAAGAACCATATACTCTTTTTGCTTAGATTTTTTAAATGTCAAAATTCAATATGATCTTTTGTAGCAATTCCCTCCCCAACCCCCCCCCCAAAAAAAAAAAACCTTAAGGATTTCTTTAAACAAAAAATGTTTTTTTCTCATCACCACTAATTTCCATAGGCATGAAGGTATACCTTTCTGGTTTTTCTTTGGAGGAGGAAAATGAAGAGCTAAATAGGTAACATTATGAGGAAATTCCTTAGATTCATGCTTGCCAAATGAGCAGGTTTTGGGACAGAGATAATGAGTAATCAAAAACATTTTAGTATTTTCTTACACTACTCTATGGAAATCCAACATAGGGTTCTTGATAATTTTTATTGTGTAAAGAACACCCAGTAATCCAATAATTGGTATATTTACTGGATCTTTACTTTGGCTTATATTTCCGCCGGCTGAAAGCCATGGTCTTTCAAAAACTTCTTTGCCTGGATAGACACACACACACACACACACAACTTTTTATAACAGAACCCATATAAAATATGTTATACATACTGCATTGTACTGTTGTTTCTTTTCATTTGTCTCAAGATAATTAATACACGTTACTCCTCCATGAGTCACAGGTGTTCGCATGACCATAAGAATGGACTGTTAAAATATTCCAAGCTCCTCACAACCATGTGAAGTCTAAAAGCTGATCTTAAAAGGGCCCTTCCCTGGGACTGATAAACAGTATTGGGAGAAAGAAAGCCTAAACCCTCTGTTTCTCATAGACATGTGTGTATGAGGTCTACAAAATAACAATAAGGTAAAGAAAGCAAAAACAGTTAACATACAGGGAAAGAAGGCTTATAGCACTGAATGTTTGACTTTCTATTTTTATCATTTTGATCCTACAAACCTCTGGTGATTGAGAATATATACATTTATTTTAGTCTTCACTTGGCTATAACTGGCGGTTTTGTCCATTCCAACTGTAAAACACAAATGAATAGACTGGTATTTCCATACGGCACATTGCACTGACATCATGCTAATACTAACATATCCTTAGATTAAATAAAAACATTAAAAATAATTTCTGGGGCACCTGGGTGGCTCAGTCGGTTAATCAGCCAACTTTGGCTCCTGTCATGATCTCACGGTTCATGGGTTTGAGCCCCGCGTCTGGTTCTGTGCTGACAGCTCAGAGCCTGGAGCCTGCTTCAGATTCTGTGTCTCCCTCTCTCTTTGCCCCTCCCCTGCCCACACTGTCTCTCTCTCTCAAAAAATAAAATAAAAATAAAAATTTTAAATACAATGTGTATTTACTTCCTTTAGTCACACAGTGTCATTTAATGAAAATTTCTAAAACATATCCATACAAGGTACAATTAATGATATTGTAGCAATTTGTTATCAGCTTTAGATTCTATTCTCTATTCTATTTTCTAGTCTTATTATCCAGTTTAACTGACCCTATTTTATTTACTATTATATTGTATTTGATAATTGATGAGTTCATTTCTAAACTTCATATAGATATTTATTATGTGCCTACCACGGGTCATGTGCTTTACCTATATTTTATCTCTAAATATTTCCAGCAACCTTACATTACTATAATGATAAATTTAAAAAACGATAAAATTTTAAAAAATAATAAAGTAAAAAATGTTCATCTATAAGAGGGAACTTTTCCAATGGGACTGCACCATAGTTGTAAAACAGATAAACTGTGCCATACTAAGTTATAGTGTCTACCACAGATTATCTAAACTCAAAGTCAACACACAAGTTGATAACACTAGCTGATTCAGAACATAAAGATATTAAGAAAATGTATATAAAACTAACTGCAAATGAGCCCATCTGATATAATGATAATACCTCTTGACTGTTCCAAAAACTCCATGCTTTTTTTCTGTCAAATCCTTGGCAAGATAACTCCATGACTCATTCCATGTCCTCACTCATACAAATAGTCTACACTAACAACCCCTACTTTCTGAGAAACCCAATGTTTTCTGGGCGTGTAGTCTCCCTTAAGGCAGCAAATAATAAACCCAAATTTGCCAAGTGTATTCCTCAAGGTCTTTAGCTGATGGGATTGATGATAATTATTACACACATTTTATAGTAAAATTATAGCAAAACTGAAAGAAGAAACTGTTTACATAAAAGCCTATTATATCTTATTTTTAAGAAATAAAGGGGCGCCTGGGCGGCTCAGTCGGTTAAGCGGCTGACTTTGGCTCAGGTCATGATCTCGCGGTCTGTGAGTTCGAGCCCCGCGTGGGGCTCTGTGCTGACAGCTCAGAGCCTGGAGCCTGTTTCAGATTCTGTGTCTCCCTCTCTCTGACCCTCCCCCGTTCATGCTCTGTCTCTCTCTGTCTCAAAAATAAATAAACGTTAAAAAAAAATTAAGAAATAAAGAGAATCTAGTTCTTTCTTTCAGTATATAGAAACAACAGATGAAAAGGGAAAGTAAGTTACTTGATCTAATTTCAGTTTTTGATTACCGTTAAAGTTTGAATGAGAAACATTTTATCCTATTCTTTTAATTTCTGTTTATAATATAAAATGCTATTGTCACAATAAATATATCAGAAATATCATCAATTTGTATCTGAAGGAACTACAACCTAATTATAATAAAAATTATTTAAGTTGATACAGAAATATTTCAACTTTTGGGGTGCCTGGGTGGCTCAGTTACTTAAATGTCCAACTCTTGATTTTCGCTCAGGTCATGATCTCACAATTTTGAGAGCTCGAGCCCCACATCGGGCTCTCTGCTGTCAGCACAGAGCCTGCTTCAGATCCTCTGTCCCCCTCTCTCTCTGATCTTCCCCCGCTGGCTCTCCCTGTTTCTGTCTCAAAAATAATAAACTTTAAAAAAAATAGGAGAGCCTGGGTGGCTCAGTTAACCGGTCGACTTCGGCTCAGGTCATGATCTCGCGGTCCATGGGTTCGAGCCCCGCATCGGGCTCTGTGCTGGCAGCTCGGAGCCTGGAGCCTGTTTCAGATTCTGTGTCTCCCTCTCTCTGACCCTCCCCCCGTTCATGCTCTGTCTTTCTCTGTCTCAAAAATAAATAAACGTTAAAAAAAATTAAAAATAAATAAATAAATATTCCCACTTTTAATCACTTTTATTTCTTATTTACCAGAACAAAACAGACTCTTACACGATATATCCATATACACCCTTATCAGAAATTAGACCAGTTTTTGTATGGTCTTTGAACTGTCTTTGGATTCAAGCTGCAAATTCAAGTCCCTTGTTATCCAACCTACTAGTCTACTGTCTAGATTTTGAGATGTGGGCCACCACAATCAAGTAAGCCAATTCCTTAAATCCCTTCCCTTCCTCACCCTTACCCTCTCTTCCCTTCCCTCCCCTCACCTCCCCTTCTTTATTTTTCTCTTTCTCTCTTTCTCACACATACATGCACAAGGCACACACAGATTCTTTTGTTGTTGTTGTTGTTGTTGTTGTTGTTGTTGCTGTTGTTTGGAAAACTCTGAATTATACAGGGGAAACAAGTGATTAGCTCCAGAGTCACATAAAACAAACAGGTAAACACATCCTTATACAAACATAATTTCAAATGACAGATAAGAAACTAGTGATAGATAAGATATAATAAGAAAGTAGACATAAGGGGATGATGTGTGATATGGTATGGTAGGGGTGCTACTTTAGGTAGGGTAACTGGAGAAAGCCAATTTTAAAAAGTGATAGTTTAGTATAAACCTGAAAAAAGAAATGGCATTGCATAGGAGGTGCTGAGGGATCATTCTGGCACAGGGAACTATGTACAAAGTACAAAATCCCTGAGTCGTGTGTATTTAAGGAACAGCAAGAAGGCCCCTGTGATTTGATAAGATGTTTTTTAAAAATGAGAGGCAGTAAATTTGGAGAGGAAAGCAGGATAGGCAGTTATTAATAATGTATTCCATCAAGTAAATGGGGTGGCCTTTAGCAACAGTGCATGAGCAAGATGGACTCACAAGTGATCTCTAGTTCTACAGTTATGGGAAATAAACCTGGTATCTCTAAAATTTACCCCATTAAAAAAGACCACCCAGAAGAACAAGTTGTCTTCAAAAGTGTAGTGGATTGCCAGAAGCCAGGGGTTGAGGTTGAAGAGTTTGGTTGAAAATGATCAAATAAGCAAAGCAACGAATTATAAAAGCTGTGGACTCTCCATTGATTTCACTCAAGGGTAAAATGATCAACCCTAAAAATTTGTGGATGGAGAAGTCCCACTGGAAAGGAAAAATAAAGTTTATTTCTGTTTGTATTTGACAAATCCTAGGTCTTTTAATAAACCAGTTACAAATATTTCTGTGATAATCTGAACTTAAACTTAGCTGAAAGGTAGAACCACATGTGAGTGAAAAATGCCATGCAAGGTGGGCAGAAATCATGCCTGATTAATATGGATTAAAGATTCATAGACAGTACATCTGCAAAAGTTTATTTAAAGTTATTCATAGATTTAAATAGATTTAAATAATATTTAAATAAAGCTATTTAAAATTTATTTAGTCCTAATGTATTTCACAGCTCAATCCCAAAATACTTCAGGTAGTACTATGAATGATGTTTGATGATGACTTATAAAAATACTAGTACGTAGTAAAAACCCTAATGACATTTAAAGATGCCTGTTTTAATTTTTTTTAATATTTTTTTTTAATTTTTATTTATTTTTAAGAGAGAGACAGACAGAGACAGAGTGCCAGGGGTAGAGGGGCAGACAGAGAGAGAGGCACAGAATGTGAAGCATGCTCCAGGCTCTGAGCTGTCAGCACAGAGCCCAATGCAGGGCTTGAACTCAAGAACTGTGAGATCATGACCCGGACTGTGAAGTTGGATGCTTAACTGACTGAGCCACCCAGGTGCCCCTAAAGATGCTTGTTTTTAATAACATTGTGGATTGAAAGGGAAATTCAGGCTCAAAATCTGTATACAGGTAAAAATATCAAAAACTAATTGCATTCTGCATTAATTATGCATTGTACACACACACACACACAAATATGTATAGATACTATGCAAATTATGTACATATGTAGATAATATGAATATATATATTTTCCCCATGGGCAATTATTTATTTATTTATTTATTTATTCCCCCCATGGGCAATTATAACTCCAATGTAATAATGTAAGTTATTGTAAATAATATAAATAATGTAAATGTAAATTATATAATTATAATTATATATTACAATGTAAACTACATATAGATATTTAGATATATAATATATAAATATATATATTTATTTCCCCATAGGTAATTATAGCTCCAATGTAATAATGTAAGTAATTTTTGTAAATAATGTAAATGTAAATAACATATATAACTGTAATATATATATCAATGTATATATACATATGTAATATATATATGTAACGTGTGTGTGTATATATTTCCCCCGCCATGGGTTATTACAACTCCAATGAATTAAATTGAAAAAGCACAGTTTTCCACAAGGTAAGGAGAAAGGCTTTCTTGGTTGTGTATGGATGGATTAGCCTCGACAACAGGAGGTACATTATAACCTTAAAATTTATCATTGTTACATAGAAGTTACAGGTTAGAGGATGCCACAATCAAAACTAGATTTGTGTCATTTCTGAAATCAATACATCACTGACACAAAATCACAGTCCACAACATTACCTTGGGGTCATCGTGGCTCACAATGATATACTTGAAAATCTCATTTCAAGAACATGGAAGATGCTGGAGTCTGCCATGCCACTAAGCCAAACTGAAAATTATATTTTAAGCAGTCTAATACATTCATTCTAACATATTCATGTTGATTGAATTTAGAGAATTAGAATACCGAAATAATTAAAGGAGTGATTGTAGACTAAAACCAATATATTTGGACAACAGGAAATATTAGTAATATTGAGGTAAATATTATACTTTTTTCCTTTTACTGAATGCATTGTAGACATTGGCTTCATGAGATCTGTGCAGAGGCTGAAAGGAAAAAAGAAAGGCAACTGAAACGTAAGTAGCATAGTCTACACGCTGAGTATTTTTATCTCATAATTATCCTGAGGATTCATTATCTCTCAATCGGCTTAGCAAGTTCAAGGACACTCAGCAAGTACGCAAAATAGCTGAAATATTTATACAGATTTTGGACTAGTTAAAAACCAATAAGCAATAAGCCAACAAATGCACTGCAAATAAATAAATATATAATAATAATAAAGCTCCTCACACTCTACCACTTTACATTATTACATCTCTTGATCCTTTTTATTGTGTAATTCAACAAAATCAATATTTAGCATCTACTACTTAAGAAATACTAGTAACACAGGAATAAAGGATCCATTCCCATCCCACAAAGAGCTCACAGCCTCTGTATATATGCGTACGTGCTCACGTGTGTGGAATCGAGAAAGAGCTGGCAGAGTACGATCTGTTTTCCCTTATGATAATGACTACACAGAGCTTGGTAGGCATCTCAGGACAGATTTCTAACCACACTCTGAGACCAGAAGGATTTTCAGAGAGAAGTAGAGTCTAAATTTAGAGGAACAGGATTTTTCTAGGAAAAAAAAAAAGGTGATATGGGGGTTGTGAGATATTTTAGAGCTGTGGGGCAGGAAAAGAATATTTAAAATCAGGAAAATAATTTGTAACCTAGGTGTTAAATGCATGTGTGTGTGTGTGTGTGTGTGTGTGTGTGTGTGTGTATTACAAATTTACCATAGTGTCCAGTTTATAACTTTATGCCAGATGTTGTTTTTGCACCTGCTTTTTCATCAAAAACATACTAAATTAGGGGCACCTGGGTAGCTCAGTCACTTAAGATTCCAATTCTTGATTTTGGCTTATGTCATGATCCCATGGTCATGGGATTGAGTCCCGCATCAGGCTCCACACTAAACATGGAAGCCTGCTTAAGATTCTCTGTTCCTCTCTCTTTCTGCCCCTCCCCCCACCACACACATGCTCTCTCTCTCTAAAATACAAAAAAAAAAAAAAAAAAAAAAAAAAAAGCTTAAATACTAAATTAACAAACTAAAAGTAGTGATATTTTGACATTATATTTTCAGGCAAAGGCACAACCACCAATTAAGATTGCCAGTTAGAAATACCACATGGAACACATCTGAATTTTGCATCACCCTATTCATATAATCCTAAACACGTGACTTAGCATACACAGGTGGACCAAGTAAAGAAGGTGCAGAGTGACATCTCCTACCACACCTTAGTCTTTTGTGTATATGCAAGACTTCCATGTTTCCACCTATTCTAGTCTTTAGCTTTTGTGTTGTCCTAAAGGTGTCTGGTGTGATAACTTTATGTTTAGGTGTAGTGTAAGTGCTAGACAGCCATGAGTTACCCCATTGTCTAGAAACAGAAAAAAAAAAGTGATGAAGGAAATAGTACAGAAAGAGAAAAAATCTTCTAAACAATGATTCTCTCCCAACTTTTTCCACCAACTACTACCCATCATGTCTTCTCTTCATCATGACTAGTATAAACTGTGAATGCTTTACATTTAATGTATCATCACTATTAATTATTAATTTGTCTATCACTTACAGAAACTTTTTTTTTTGCTCAACAGATAATATTTTTCTATAGAGATTGTTCAGGTGTTTTGGTTGAGACAGACAAAATTTTTCTCATTAGAATTACTGTTATATTCTTTTACTGAATTGTTTCTCATTTAGTATCAGGACTTTGGGGTGAGTCATTATTATTAAGGAACAGACATGTATACTAGTTATGCATGACTTCATTTGAATTATTTGAATCACTGAATTAAATTTCCAATGTCTATGCATGAATACCTTTCATTGGCTTATTGACTGTGTGTGTGAGAAATGTCTGTTTATGTTATTTACTCTTTTTCCTGGTGGTAGAGACTCGGAATGATTTGGCAGAAATTCTTGGATATGAGGAAATTATTCATTCTTTTTTTTTCAGGAAATCATTAATCCTATGTGAGTCAAAAATCTGTTTTCAACTGATCATTTTCCCCTTAAATTTATTTACTTTTTTTGTCATAATAATATTAAATATTTTCCTTTATGATACTAATTACATGTCTGGAAAATTTTTCACATTTGCAAAATTTTGGTAACCTGTATACATGTTTTCACTGAGTTTTGTGTTATTGTGATTTGATTCATGTAACTTCGGTCTTCCAGTTTTGCTGGCTTACATACTGCCATTAATCAACTCACACATTAATACTCACTGGAAGGGGCGCCTGGGTGGCGCAGTCGGTTGAGCGTCCGACTTCAGCCAGGTCACGATCTCGCGGTCCGTGAGTTCGAGCCCCGCGTCGGGCTCTGGGCTGATGGCTCAGAGCCTGGAGCCTGTTTCCCATTCTGTGTCTCCCTCTCTCTCTGCCCCTACCCCGTTCATGCTCTGTCTCTGTGTGTCCCAAAAATAAATAAACATTGAAAAAAAAAATTTTTAAATAGTCACTGGAAGAATTCACAAAATGGTGGCCCCTTCTCCTGGGGACTGGCTCTTCACAGCATACAAAAAGAGAATTTACATTTGCTAGCAGCAGATATATTTACAAAAGAAAGTGAGGAAATGGCTGAGAGGCTGAGACAGCATCCTTTACACTTTCCCACCTTTGGGTCATTCTTGTCCACCCCTGTATTATTCTTTCTTTGTTAGGAAGTGAAAGTAGGCAGGAAGTCAGGATTGTTATTTCAAAGAAGTCCAGATCCACAGAGAAGGACTTGATATTCCTCTCATTTTTTTTTTAACGTTTATTCATTTTTGAGAGACAGAGACAGATCACAAGTGGGGGTGGGACAGAGAGAGAGGGAGACACAGAATCTGAAGCAGGCTCTTGAGCTGTCAGCACAGAGCCCCACACAGGGCTTGAACTCACCAACCATGAGTTCATGACCTGAGCCAAAGTCGGTCACCTAACTGACTAAGCCACCCAGGAGCCCCCCCTCCCCAACAAATTAACATATAATGAAAGTGAATAAAAATAAGAAGTGGATTGAGTTATATAGTGTGCTTGGCTTCAATCAAGTATAATATGTAAGTGAAAATATTTGTCACCTTTAAATTTCTTTAATTTTTATTCTTACTCAAGAAGATAGGCCATTTTTAATCAGTATGTAAAACCAATCTCTACTCCTAAATCACTTTCACAGATTGAAAATTTTTAATCATTCTCTAGAGAGCTTGCATTTTAACAGATTTTGCTGAATTGAAATAATTTGGTTACAATGTCATTTTCCCAAAGGGAACAAATGTTCCAAAACTGAAGTACTTAAAAGTACATTTCTAAATCCGTTCTTCCTATTTTCTTACTTTCAATTATTGAATGGACACTAAGCTACAATTTTACGTTTAGAACGAAAACATTTTTAAAAAAGCGTATCTTCAAAGCCAAAGACAGAAAGCTAGTCCATAATTTCTTCTCATTAAACTAATATAGTATACTGATAATTTTAAAAAAAATATATGCATTTTGGAGGTTTGTCTTATGGTTATAGTTTTCAATGATTTGTATATGCTTCAATTCTGGAGTAAGTTTGTACAAATAAATTACTGTCTACCTTGGGATCTAAATGATTCTGCCTCTTTAGCAGCAGCACTTTGATGTTTATCAAAGCCTTCTAGTTGAGAAACAATGAACAAAAAATGCAGAAATGGCTGTCTCCAAATTATTTATATTTAAATATGTTTCAGACATACAGCAGACAATGTTTTCACTGTAAACACATACACTTCACAAGGGACATTTCCTATGTTTGACAATAAATTAAGCGGAGAGTTAGGTCATATGTACTTAGTTTCACAAACTAATAAAACATTTAATTACTTTTTTTATTCTGGGTTGCCCATTTGATGAGAGAACTTCATCAAAACATTAAAAAATCATTATCACAACTGGGGATGATAATTAACCCTATAAATAAAGCCAGGTAAAAGGTTTTTTTTTTTTTGTCTTTGTATATCAAGTGTCTCACCTAGAAATTGGATCCTTGTATATAATATACAATCAATACATTTTAAGTTATTGTATTTACATAGTCAAAATCTATCTTATCTATTTCCAAAGTAAAAATTGCTTATAGAAGAATTATAATGGTGGCTTTGGCTTTAAAATATATGATCCATGGACAAACACGTATTTATAACTTTTATAAAGGCGTTTTTCCATAACATTTTAGCAGAAATACTTGCTTTCACAGCTTGTAAACTGTAATTTTAGGAGTAATAGAAACAGTTCACTGTCAGCTTAAACACAATCACAACTGATACAATAAGACTTCTTTGGGCAAAGCAAATACTATGTAACTTTATTCATTCCTATAAATCCTTTCTCTTCCCTATAAATGTGACACACTGATGAAAAGAGTGAATATTTGGATGAACTGTGCATGATCAAGGATCAGTCAGCTGATTATTTCAAATACTCAAGTCGTTCCATTTTTAAATATATTTTGAAAATCTATAAATATACAGTGTGCATTCCAATTTTGTATGATGTTATGCAAAGTGCTGTGCTCCAAAAAGGAAAAAAAAAATTGAAGCCGTTTTTTTCTAAGCAGAGCTTTGCTGCTCAAAACTGTGGCAAGAAGCGTGGTCACATTCAATCTCATTAATCATTCCAAAGATTAAATATTTTTACATGGCCTGGAATTGATACAAATCTTCTGGTGTAGTACCAAGAATTGAAACTGGAAAGTGCTTAGAGCACAGGCTGAGTGTAATTCATATGCTGAAGCTTTTGCACATGCATTCTTTTTTCCTCCTTCTAGTCCATTTCTTTTCTTTGGCTCTGCAGTTACTAAACTGACATTCTTTTTTTTTTTTTTTTTTTAATTTTTTTTTTCCAACGTTTATTTATTTTTTTGGGACAGAGAGAGACAGAGCATGAACGGGGGAGGGGCAGAGAGAGAGGGAGACACAGAATCGGAAACAGGCTCCAGGCTCTGAGCCATCAGCCCAGAGCCCGACGCAGGGCCCGAACTCACGGACCGGGAGATCGTGACCTGGCTGAAGTCGGACACTTAACCGACTGCGCCACCCAGGCGCCCCTCAACTGACATTCTTCAAATCTCCTCCCACCAACCAACTCTTCCTTTCTCATTTCTTCCCTTACCCTGACCTATTTTCCTCCATTTTGACTCCAACCTATCACTGAAGAGCTTTGTTAACGGCTCTTCTCAGCAGCAATGAGCAGCTTTCCCTTGGAAATAACTGCAATTGTGTCTTCATAGACTCTGTACTGTTTAGTCTAGGGTAATTGAACCCATTAATGTGCCCTGCTTTTTGGGCCATAATGCATTTGCAGAGAAAGGATGGGGAGGTGAAGGGGAGTCATATTCTAGGACTATTCTTGAATGTCGGGACATGGATTGAAGAAGATGATGAAATGATTTATTGGGAAGACTACGTTGGAAGAAATGGTTTTCTTTGAACCTTTAGATATTTACCTATGATCTAGGCTACCTATTCCCTGACACTACACTATCTGAATGCTATTTGATGATATCCTTCTATGAAATATAAAGTTCTAGAATTTCCATTTGTGTGCTTGTGTTTCACCTGCTCTTAACTGGATAGTTCACATGGAACTCTGGACTAGATGTGGTGGAGCGGGATGTGTAGATCATGTGTTATGAGGCATACTTGAAGCCTTCATTCAGTACAAAACAAACCTCTGGGTCCAATCATGGAGTGTTAGTTCACATGAGTCCAGTAGGAACTCTGTTACATATTCTGTGAACTTCTCTCCAGCAACATTCACTTACATTAAAAAAAAAGGATTATATCTGGATCTTTTCAGTTGTTGAGGATAAAAAGAATCAAATTGAGGTAAATTTAGATGTTGTGTTCCCATGCTTAAAAAAAAAATGAATACCACTTTGCTATTCATAATATGACATAAATATATAATATAATGTAATATAATATAATGTAAATTAATATAATGTAAAAATAATATATATTTTACATAATATAATGTAAAAATTAAATCTAAGAAAAAATTTCATATGAAAATGGATAGATTTTTTTTTTCATTTAGCACAAAATTTCAAAATTAAACCCACATTTTGGACCTTTTAAAAAGTTGAAACAATTCATAAATATATATCTCCCACACTAATTGTTTTATCAAGAGTAAGGTTCATAAAATACCATGGAAAAGTTCATTTCTGTTTATGAATATATGACAGACACTATCCCAGTGAATTTTATCATGAAGTAAAGGTAAAGCTGTGAAGAACTAGAGTTCAATAGAAACAAGTTCAACTCAGTTCCTTCATATCTTTGCGGAGTTCATGACTCATTCAGGCTTTGCTAACCCATGTAGAAAACTGGGTTAGGCAGCCCTCACTGAAGTCAGATGATTCACTGAAAACAAGTTGTCTCACGTAAAGGAATTAAAAATCATAATGTTAATAAAAGTGTTCTCTAGTTACAAAATTGCTACTCAGTACTCTAGAGGGTAAAGGCGGGTGATATCATTCCAGAAATTACTTGGGAAAATATAAAGTACAATATGAAAATGACATATGTTGTGGCTATTGTTAATAATCTTTTAAGCTCGGAGCCTGAAGCTTTCCTCAGATTCTGTGTCTCCCCTCTCTCTCCACCCCTCCCCCACTCATGCTCTGTTTCTTTCTCTCAAAAATAAACACTAAAAATTTTTACTAAAAATATTAATTTAATATTAGAATTTTACGCATATATGCCTGATTCGCTAAAAAAAAAAAAAAAGGCAGCTGGGGTGACTAGTCCTGGTCCAAAGGAATCATTTTCAAACAAAACATGTGCCTGTGAAATAATCTGAAGCAAATGACTTCTTCAGAACCTCAGCTGGAGTCGTCAAACCTCATCTGACTAAGCAGGTATGTGCCCACACGGCAGTGACATCATCTTGTTGTTTTATAGTGTTCCTCCTCCCTGGTCTGTCCATAGGAATAGAGCAAATTCTCTCACAATAAATCACCCCAAAGGCCTTTAAAATCCCAAGTATGTATTTATATGCCATTTACTGCATGATTTTCTCCTGTTTTTGTATATTGGGTAAGATAACTTTTTTTCTATATATTTTATTAAGAAATATTTACCTATCTCATGTATTGCCAATATATCTATTGGTATTTATGTTCCTCTTGTTGCAAAAAATTCAACATCTAATTTTTGTAAAAACTTACTACATATAGACCAAGATACTTCTCTTTATTCATCTTCCTAAACAAATAGTGTTATAGCAGCAGCAGATTTATGGCTATGATTTACAACCTACCTGCTTCTCTCTACAGTCTAGTATTTTTCTTGATTCTGCAAGCCGCTGTCCTGACTCCAAGACCTTTTCTTCCATTGTATCACTATATTTTGCCTCATTCTAGTTCATATTTATACTTTCTTTTTCTTAACTTCCTTCACTTCTTACATTTCCTACTCAGATAAAGACTCCTTTACACAACCACTCTCCTCCCTTGCTAACCAACCCACCCTAATTAAATTAGTCACCACTGGGGGCTACGAATTATTCCTCAAACTGTTACGAAAACTGTTTTGATAGACTGTCATCATATCTTAAGCCGGATAAAAAAGCCACTGTCCACTAGCCCATCCTATTTCATTCTCCTCCTCTTCTTCGTCCAAGACCCATTAAAATGCATTTTCCTGCTGTACCAAAAAGCAAGTGTTCAGTGTCCCAGGCACTAGCAGGCAGCAATACGTAATTAAAAAATTTAAATACTGCTTCAGTGTACACATTTTGGGGTACACCTTCTAAGTCTGGTGATAAAAATGTAAGTAAATAGTTGGGATGGCATGCCGTTTGTGAAGTACAGGCATGTGAGATAAATTCCATAATCTTTCGCATAGAACAGCTTTTCATTATTCTCTTTGCTCCAGGAAGGGCTTATTCTTACCTTCAGAAAAGTTCTAATTCTCAAGAGTTAATCGGTGTTGTCACTAACTATAACTCTGATCTGTACTTTCAATCTTTTTTTTTTTTTTTTTTTACATATAAGGTGACAGTGATAGGTGAAAACCTTCTTGATTCTCAGTGAGTCCATCAGGATTAAAATTTCATTCTAAGAAATCTGTTATTTTCTACTACTGTTTATGTCTGCCAAATAATTTTCTGACATTGGATTAATAGAATTTCTGAGAAAATAATTCTTAACAGATCATTAGTGATTTCCTCCTAATATCTATTTATTATGAAGACAGTGTAAAGGCTGCTGATATTAGATTTTAGGTTTAGAGAAGGCTTAAGTCAATACTACACAAAAGAGTGATTAATATTAATATTAATATTTCTGGGGAAGCTTTGAGAGAAAGAAATGTCATTATATTAAATGGCTTGACAAAGTATCTATGAGAAAAACAAATAACAGTACTGGAATAAAATTTTATTATCAACTGTCATATCTATTTCTTTTATCAATCTTTCATTATCTGAGGATGTTGAATCATTTATTCAAGATTTGAGCAAGCCATTCTGCTTTTTTAACTCAGGGGGTGGCAATTTTGTTCAGTAATGCTTTTGGCTTTGCAAGCCATGAAGTCTCAATTCCAACTACTCAACTCTGGCTGATTGCTAAAACAGCCATTGCCAATACATAAACAAATGGGAGTGGCCATGTTCCATTAAAGCTTTATTTACAAAATTAGTCAAGTGGTCCAAATTTACCCACAAGCCACAGTTTGCCAATACCTAGTCAAAGGGAAGGCCTATGTGATGATGCTGTCTGCTCTAAGAGCGCGTTGGGCAGATGAGTATAATGCCTATCGTCACAGAGCACAGGTTATCAAGGCAGGAAGAGTGAAGTCCATGGTAACCGTAAGAATAAGGGCTGTAAGATTCTAACACTCTCACTTATCAACGTGTACATAATTTCATGCAGAAGTTCAGAAACCGAGAAAAAGTTCAGAGGTGAAAGATGGACTGATTCTTAAAGAGCAGATAGTATTAAGGGTGTTTTCATTTCAGACCTGATACGAAGAGAAGGGCTGCTGTTGTAAAATATGCAAATGTACACATACTGTGCAGGAAAGCATGAGCAGAGAGCACGCCTGACGGTGCTAGCTTCCACAGAGCCCATCCAGCCCTGGGCTGGCCCTTGGCTGGCAGCTGGGAGCCTAGCTGTTTTACCAGCCTGGGCTGCTCAACACCTCATTTCCTTTCTTGGAGTTTGCAATTCTAACAGTGGTGTTTGGTTGTTGCTCCTACATGACTAGTCCCCAATCAAAAGCTTGGACTCTGAGTGTCAGGCAGGCTCTCCTGGGCTGCACACGTGTTGCTCCCCTTTGCTACTGGAGTAGCTACTGGAGGACTGGAGGAGTGAGTCCTGCGTGACTTCTCTCTGTGGGTGGAGAGAGAGTGGGGGTCTAGAGGAACACACGAAGTCTGTGCCTGCATTGCTCCAGACTCGGCCTAGTCCATCTGTTCTCCTTGTTGACTGTGTTCATAAAACATGGATGGGAGTACAACTGTCTCTCAGTACTGAGAGTCCTTCCAGCAAATCCCTGAACGTGCACATGTTCTTAGGACCTCTAACACACTCATGCACACACCCAATACTTCCCTGATTACTTCCAAAACAAGCAGATATTTTCTATTGTTTTCTGTCGTTTTTTTCCATTCTATCCTAATACATTTAATCTTAATGTAATCAATTCCATTAATGTCAATTAAAAGCCATTTGTATCCTACTATATGATTTCCTGATCCATTCATGGGACACTGCTCTCGGTAGCCTAATGAGCCTAATCTATCTACCTTATATATTTCACCATCATTTGCAAAAAGCACATAGAATCTTTCCTTTTTAAGGACTTTAGTGCTAATCAATGACATGAAAGATATATAGCAGTAGTGTGTTACTTATCCATTACTATATACCAAATTATCCCAAAACTTAGTGGCTTAAAACAAAAAAGATTTATTATTTCATAATTTCTATGAGTCCAGGATCTCTGTCACTAGGTAGGCTGCAATCAGGCATCAGCTGTTATCTACAGAAACTGGAAAATGTGCTCCCAAGTTGATTCACATGGTTTCAGGCATATCCTCACCGGCTACTGTCCAGGGTTATTAGTCCTGCCATCTGGACATCTCTCTAGGGTAGTTGAAAACATGGCTGGTGACTTTTCCCAGGACAGGCAAGACAGGAAAAGAGTACAAGCAATGAAGAAGCTGGAGTCTTTTCTATAACCTAATCTTGGAAATAACACATCAACATTTGTACTGTATTGTACTCATTAGAAGCAAATTAGTAAATTCATCCACAGCTCAAGTAATGGGGATTTACAAGGGCACAAATGGCAGGAGTATCTTTGAGAGCCAACTTAGAATCTGCCCACCATGATAGAAGAAAGAAAATAAACATGATGAAGTTGAAACAGTTGTAAGATGTTGCCAGGACACATGGTAAATTTCCCTGTTATTTTAATTTCTCTATACATTCCCATTTCCTTTCTCACAAGATTATTAGCATGTCTCACCTGCAGTAGTCCTTCTATAAAAGATTCATGGTGACTGCCAGTTTATTTTGAAGGCAGCTATTAGCTTTGAAAGCCATTTTAATGTGCCCTAAAGTCATGAATATTTTTTTGCTATAATTAACTGGCTTTTCTATCACAAAGGCAAATTTATATATACTCTTATGCAATACAACTTTACTAATGTGCTTGGAACTACGAAGGAGAAAGAGGAAGAACAAGAGAAAGTGGGAAAGGGGGAGCAACCAAAAAGGCACGGAGGGGAAACAGGGTGGAAGACAAGAAGAGAGAGGTGAAGTTGGAGGAAAAAAAGGTCATTATCATACAATGCAGTGAATACTCAATATACTATTCCAAGCACACATACTTATCTAAGTGTATACATGTACAAAGATGCATATAACAAAATTATATATATATATATATATAGTGCGCACATATATAATATATGCGCACATTCTTCTTTTGAGGAAGGTAATACTACTATTCTTAAGCTACACATATGGAAACTGAACAAGGATAAGGTTAAGTTCATCCTGTCAGAACTAGAATTTCAGCCCAGGGTGTCTGGTTATGCCCACATTTCTAACTCCTCAATGCTTCCCTATATGGCTCAATCATTGAATCAAGACTACATTTTGGGGGCACCTGGATGGCTCAGCTGGTTAAGCATCTATTGATTTCGCCTCTGGTTATGAACTCATGGTTCATGAGATCAAACCCCTGTCGGGCTTCCCACTGACAGCACGGAGTCTGCTTGGGGTTTTGTCTCCCTTTATCTCTGCCCCTCCCCCCACCTCTCTCTCAAAACAAACAAACAAACAAAGAATACAACATTTCTTCCAACTTAATACACACTTTTTTTTTTTAATTTTTTTTCAACGTTTATTTATTTTTGGGACAGAGAGAGACAGAGCATGAACGGGGGAGGGGCAGAGAGAGAGGGAGACACAGAATCGGAAACAGGCTCCAGGCTCTGAGCCATCAGCCCAGAGCCTGACGCGGGGCTCGAACTCACGGACCGCGAGATCGTGACCTGGCTGAAGTCGGACGCTTAACCGACTGCGCCACCCAGGCGCCCCGATACACACTTTTTTAAAAACACAAGTAAGGGGCTAGCTCTTCAGTGTACATGTTAAGTAATCAACAAATATTTGTTGGCTGAATAAGTAAATATCATAGTTGGAGTTTTCTGCAAATTGGCCTAAAATAATTTTTAAAATGTCAAAATTTAAAGACTTACTTTGTATATAAGAGAGACAAAAGGAAAAAAGACAAAAGAAAAAAATTACAAAACTTGGGAAGGAATTTTGGAGGAAGAAAAAGAGAAAGGAAGGAATGAAAGAAAAGGGAAAGAGGAAATAAAACTTTAGAGAATGTTAGTTTTAATTTGATATTCCAGTTAAAGAATCAGGATGTGTTTTATGCCAGTTGTATGTCACATATAGTATACAGTTAAATCACAGAACAATGGAATACTTTGAAGTTTAAGAAACAAAATGGTATAATAAAGAACAAAAAGTTTGTACTCTAAGATATGATGTAATTGTACACCGTTCAGGAAAACAAGATTTGTAAATACAAATTAATCATGTTTAGAATTTTTAAATGGGGTAGTACTGTGTACTGAAACTTATCAGCATACAAATGTTAATATGAATATTTCTTTTTAGTTAAAAGAGACAAATTTATAGTTATTTCACTAATGTCTGCAGGGTTCTGAAACAAAGCAACTTACTGGATTTAATATATTTCTCATAAAAGTGTCTCAGAAGTATTAATTTCATGCTTGACACAACTTTTCAAAGGCTTTGTGATTTTATATCTCTGATTTACAACAGGCTAGTTTTGTTGGATGATAAACTCTCAAATTGCAGAAATTTTAAAACTGAAAGATTTCTTTTTTAAATATAACAAGGAAGTTTGTTTGATTCAATATGAAAAACGAACCTTTAACTGAGTTCATCCTACCAGTGATAATGTAACTAGAATGGTTCTATATTCATTTGTGAGAATAAAAAAAAATATTAAATAGTCTTTTTCAATTTTATACTTATTTCACATATGGGCTTATTTGAAAAAGACTAAAGCCTCAGACAGTGAAGTAATCAACAATTTAGGAATCCTTACCTTTTCTATCAGATACAGATACAAAAATGACACAAAATAGACATTTGTTGGTTGGTGCAACAGCAGTTCCTAAGCTTCTAACAAACACATAACCTATAGAGGCAACAGCCTGATAAGTGACCACTTAAGTAGCCCGTTAAGAGAGGTAGATCTTCCCAAAGAATTAATATTACAAATGATGCTAAAACTGTTGTAAAGTGATCATTCATTGCATTGCGTTGCATTCTGCTGGGCAGGTGACAGGTAAAAGAGGAAAAGTTTTCCACTAAAAGAAAGCACCAGGATGGGGGGAATCCTGTTAAAGTAGAAGGATAGTGACAGCAATTAACAATTAACAAAACGGATAACAGAATCAAGGATGGGTGAAAGATGAATTTGATATTCTTAACATCTGAGAAGGAAAGAATCCATTACAAACCAGTAGTCCTTACAATTCTCCAAGGGTATTCTGTTTGCTAGCCTATAAACAGGTCTGTCCACATAAAAAAAATCAGAACTTACAAGTTAGAAAGATAAACTAGCAAAACGATCCATGTAACTTCCATCTATGAAAACTTTTCCAAAGCGGTAATCACCACACCTAAAACACTGATTACTACATACTGATGCTTAGTACATATGCTATCTGAAACTTAAAACCCCTTTATCGAGTTGATCTTGAGATCATCACGTCCAAAAATAGTACTCACTACCATGGCAGATCACTACATCACTGAGAGTTTTAACTTGTAAATTTCCTTTTTACATAAACTAAGCTTTGGTCTTTAAAAGAAAATCTATCAAATGGTTTCATATTACTCCTTGGAAATACGTGGAATAAAAGTGAATCCTTCCTCTGCTTGGCAAACTTTCAAGTATTTGAAGAAAGATATCTTACAGAAATATTGCAGAGATACTAGCTTATGATTTCTCTTTATCAGGTCTCTGACCCCCTTCACCCCACAATCTGTTTCACAACATTCATCAGACTTTTGTGGGTAAGGACGTTTGCAGGGCCAAATAAAATTTACCAGAACATACTGTCACTTTTCTTCTGTGAAAAATCTAAATTAATTAAGCCATTATATGAAATGTCAGAGGCCATGGCCCCCTGCCGGGGGGCAATGACTATTGAGTGTGAACAGGAAGAGACTCACATATCTGCTTGGGCTGGAAGAAAACATCACCTACCTTGGGGAATCACAACAGCTTCTCGTAAGAGGCTATGTATGGCAACCATGATGAACTAAATGGAAAATACCTTCCACTCTTCAACAGGTATCACATAAGTATGTCATATTCTTACATGACCCTAAGGAGAAAGCCCCAGTTATGCTCAACATTGGTTTTCCTTCAATCCTTTGGGATGGTGGCTAGATCTGAATTAACCTTAGTCAAGGAACAAAGAAACATGAGCTACCTTGTCCATTTCATTGAAACAATATATTATCAATGACATAGCTACTACAGTATCTTTAAAACAGTGAAACCAGAAGTCTAAGCTTCACTTGACTCTCCTCCTTGCCTGCTAATCTACAGAGCAAGGAGAGGGAGTCTACTGCCCAAAGAAAAACACATTGTGAAGATCCTTTACCTGAGTCTCAACACTTACAGGTATAAAACAGAGTAATGCTATGAGGCACTATTTAGGGGCACGACTATAGAGCTTCTACACCAAAGAACAGGTAGGCAAATAACTCTGCCAGCATGTTTGATCTGTATTTAATGCTGTACAGCAGAGAGGTGGATGGACCCTTTAATAGGAACAGATATTTCTTCAGGCTGGCAGGACTATATGCAACCTATCTCATCAATTCTAGGACACATCATTTTATTCACATGGCAACATTTCTAAAATTGAGAAGCATCTTCTCATCAATGGTATGTCAGAAGTAATCGGGGACATTTTCTTCATTTCAATCATATAAACACTGGCGTGGTGCCCATAGAAGCACCTTTTAGAAGTGAGGATGGCAGAAATCAGGGCTTTTATTTATAGTTTTATGTCAAATCTACACCCATTAAGGTAATGGATGCATCAAGTTGCCTTCTGATTGCAATTTGGCATATCATGTGGACAGCAGCAAAATATGCTGTGCTGGCCCCTTATCATATGCCCTTATCAGTTTTAGTTTTGGCTGCTGTTGAAGTAGTGTGGTTTTCTCCCCCTCAGAACGATTTTTTTAAGTTTAGTTACTTATTCTGAGGCAGAGACAGTGAACATGTGCAGGTGGGGGAGGGACAGAGAGAGACAGAGACAGAGAATCCCAGACTCCTCACTGAAAGCACAGAGTCCAGTGCAGGGCTGGAACCCACAAATTGTGAGATCCTGTGTCCTGAACCCAAGCTGGACGCTTAACTGACTGAGCCACCCAGGTGCCCCTCCCCCTCAGAACTATCAAACTGCCCAAATGGGTAAAATCTGACTTTATGCGTTTGGTGAACTTGAATCAGCCCTGAAAATTATATCCATTGTTGTGATCAAATCCAATCTCTGGCACAGTATGGGGTCAGGAGCTAGGTCCTGGATCATCAGCATAACTATCAAAGAGGCCGCTCTGCTGACAAGCAGGTAACTTTGCCTGATGGCACCTATAGATATTTCATGATCAACTGCGTCAAGTTTTGTTTTTGTTTTGTTTTTCTGGTTTTTTTGTTTGTTTGTTTGTTTTTGAGATAAAGGAAGTATCTTCTGAAAAGCAGTTATGAAGTGTTAGGTACCTAAGGGCCCTCAGTAACAATAATTTTCATTCCATGGCTGTCATTCTCCTAATTTAATCTAATCTCACCAAGCACCTCTGGGATGCTACCCAGAACTGAAAAGACTCCTGCATGGCCTAGCTATAATTTCTTCAATATGGCTACTCTATTTCCTTTTATGAAATAGAAGATCCCATTAGCTCTGTGGGAGCTAATCACACTACTGATTCATAGTGATCTCCCCACCAATTACAATCTGAAATATCTCTGACACATGTTATTGCTAAGTGATCCTACCCTTTGTACAGTTGGCTTTTTTGACCTGGGGACAATACTTTACGTTTACCTCTTAAAAATGTTTATTAGTTTTGGTCCTTTACTCTGTTGTGGATTCTTGGGGCACCTGGGTAACTCAGGTCATGATCTCACCTTTCGTGAGTTCGAGCCCCACACCAGGTTCTGTGCTGACACTTCACAGCCTGCTTGGGATTCTCTCTCTCCCCCTCTGTCTCTGCCACTCCCTCACTTGCACTGTCTCTCTTTCAAAAGCAATTTTTTTTTTAAGAAGGCAAAGATTGTGGGTTCTTTATTCTGTAATGTAATGAACCAAGCCTCTCTGCTTTTTGTCACACTGAAATCTGGTGGTTTGACAACCTTATGACAACCAACTTCACTGGTTACAACTACTGAGCTGAAATGTACAGGACTGAACCGAGATCCTGAAGGGATGTGCTAGAAGCCTCCCTTCAGGTAACGGACACCACTGAGTATTTTCCGTCACCTAGTTATAAATCCTCCATATCTTTTACCATCTCGTTCCCATGTTTGTGTCTTAGCCACCAAAATCTTAAGAGTAATGCTTTGCGTTGAAAAAAAAATTAAAAAAAAAAAAAAAAAGGGGGCGCCTGGGTGGCCCAGTCGGTTAAGCGTCTGACTTCAGCCAGGTCACGATCTCACGGTCCGGGAGTTTGAGCCCCGCGTCAGGCTCTGGACTGATGGCTCAGAGCCTGGAGCCTGTTTCCGATTCTGTGTCTCCCTCTCTCTCTGTCCCTCCCCCGTTCATGCTCTGTCTCTCTCTGTCCCAAAAATAAATAAACGTTGAAAAAAAATTTTTTTAAATAAAAAAATAAAAAAATAAATTAAGAGTAATGCTTTGGTCGAAATCAATCAACTACATTCCTTCGATCAATTTGTCTAACATTTGTGTGTAAACGGAGGGTAAACTGTTATGGCTTAGTTTTTAAAAATGCTTGCTGAATTCTCAGAAACGTATAAAATCTTAACTCATTATGTGCCCTCACCCTTTAACTGCTTTCCTTGTACATTTCCAATCCCCATTTAGAGAACTAATTGAAAACAGGCAAAAAAGTTACTGAAAACCCTCCTTCCTTCACAGGCACTAACTCTATCCTGGCAATGTCTCTTCTTAACAAGTTGTTACACTGAGTACAACGTGTTTCCTATTGCTATTAATGCGCTGACTTGATCACTTGCATTTATTTTAACTACTATCACTTTTTTTTTTTTTTTTCTAACTGGACTTAATGCCTCTCTCTTACGGTGCATGATTTAAATACTATCATCAGGGGTGCCTGGGTGGCTCATTCGCTGAGCGTCAGACTTCAGCTCCTGGGTTCAAACCCTGCATCTGGCTCTCTGCGGTCAGCGTGGAACCTGCTTTGAATCCTAGGTCTCCTTCTCTCTCTGTCCCTCCCCCACTAGTGCTCGCTCTCTCTCCCCCCCCCCACAAAATAAACATTAAAAAAATTACCATCTCTAGGGTGCTGCTAGAATACCCCATCTTTTTAGTTCTAATTCCTGTACCGCTCAAACTCTTCATATCTGGCTTGCCACAATCACCTACATTCCAAAGGACAACCGTACCAAACAGTTCATGTGTCCCAGAAAGTTCCACACTATTCATGCATCCTTGTTTCCCTGCATGCCATTTCTTCTGCCTGAAAGCTTCCCCATCAAATCAATCCTCATTTCCGGAAGCAACTGGACAAACAGATAAGGAGGTAACTGGCCAGTCTCGTTAACAAAAGCAAACAAACAAACAAAACAAACAACAAAAAAAGTTCTAGTAAAGAATCCACTGGACTCTGAAGGTCTGCCCTATCCACAGCTCCATCAAAAGAAAGTAGCCAATGCAATTTTGCATACAGGTTAACATGCTTTGCATCATTATGGCCTATCAACTGTAACATAGCTGAACCAGGGCCTTGGATCTGAGTCAAGTGAGTCTTCTGTAAGATGAACCATTAAGAGAAATCTGCCTAATAATGAGAACAATAAGGAAAGCCTTTGTCTATTTATAAAAAGAATCTTTTTTTTTTTTCTTTAAACACAAGAGTCACAGAAAGGGACAAAAATTTACAGAGAATTAAAAAAAAAAACAGCTATGGAAAAACACAGATAAGGGTGTGGTAAACAGAAAAATCTTACACACACACACACACACACACACACACACACACACACACACAGATATCCACGTCCTAATGCCCTGAGCCTGTGAATGTGACCTCACAAAGCAAGAGGGACTTTGCAGATGTAATTGAGGTAAGGATCTTGAGATGGGCAGAGTATCCTGGTAACTCCACAGAATCATCAGGGCCCCTAATAAGAGGGAGGTCAGAGAGTCAAAACAAAAGAGAAGAAAAAGAAGGCAGAAAGGGAGTGCAAACTCTGAGGGAGGAGGAAAGGGACACAAACAAAGGAATGCAAATGCCTCTAGAAGCTGAAAAGACAAGGACATGGATTCTCCACTAGACTCAGAAAGAATGAAACCTTGATTTGAGAATTCTGACCTGCCAGAATACTGGTATCTGTATCTTGGGACTTCTGACCTGAAGAAAGTTAGGTGTTGTTTGATGTTAGACGTTACATGTGTGTTGTTTAAGCCACGAGGAAAGTAACAAAGAGGGTTATATTTAAAATCCGTATGGGGTGAAGTCATTTTCACCAGCTCAGACACCAGCTTCATCTCAAAAGGCAATACGTACAAAAAAATTGGTCTAACCACACAGGAAGACACTGGCTGACTAGCAACCTTGCTAGAGAAAATAATACAGGAAGGTGTTGCTAGTAGGTAGGTAGAGCAGAAGCTAGAAGGTGGGAAAAAAAGGTAACTCAAAGACTGAGAGATTTAAGACACCCGCGTTAGAGCATCTCTGCAAGTATATTCTGCTAAGCACATTTTAACAATTGCATGCAATCTTGATTTCCTCACCAACATGAAATTGGGATCTAATTCGAGAAAATATATTTGACACGCATCATGTTTTTATAGATTTCCATGGATGTACTTCTGGCTCGTATTTATTTATTTTTCCTCTTTATTTGTTTTAATGTTTCATTTATTTTTGAGAGAGAGAGAAAGGGAGAGAGAGAGAGTGTGAGCGGGGGAGGGGAAGAGAAAGAGGGAGACACAGAATGTGAAGCAGGCTCCAGACTCTGAGCTGTGAGCACAGAGCCAGATGAAGGGCTTGAACCCATGAACCACAAGAGCTAAGCCAAAGTCTGAAGCTTCAGCTGACTGAGCCACCCAGGTACCTCTTAACTCTTTATTTTAAATTATATTGTCTCGGCTTGTAGTTCCCATGCTATTTCTTATGTCTTAAGTGTATGTGAAATAGTAAGGACACATATCTGAGAAGAAACAAGTCTTGGAAGAAAATACTATTTATGTAAAACTGACCTTGTGTCTAATCACACAATGCATTGCAAAGAGTGAAAAAAGCATGCAATCATCCATGCCCGACACAGAAAACAAGAGAGGCCTACTGGGGCAACAGGAAACTATTAGTAGGTGATATCCCAGAGGGAAATGTTCCCTTTTCACCAAGCAAGAAATGTTTGGTCTATATTAATGGGCTTTGGGGTCTAATAATGAAAGATTGCATGAGTAAAGTTAAGAGCTCAGAGAATATTAAACTTGAAATATATTCCTAAAAGCAGAACAAGAAATAAGAATTAAAAAAAAATACATTTCTGGAAGTCATCAGAGAAAAAATTGAGAAGGAATTACCATATGTATAGAAATAAAATATTCTCAGCAACACTTACAATCAGGAAAATTTCCTTTAGCTTAAATATTAGAGGATTTTACTATTTTATTTCATTTAACTTTTAATCCTCTGCTTTCACTGGAATATAAGCTCTAGTTAGAGATGGAAATGCCTGGTTTGAAATTTTGAGTTCTTTACTATTTGTGTGAGTTTTAGAAAATATGAGTCTTTGTTCTTTCATATACAAAATGGGAATAACAGTCATGGATCATAGAGTTGCTTCTGAGGAATAAATAACATAATACATTTTCTCAATACAGTGCTGGACACATTGTTATTTCATCACTCTTAGTTGAACAGTGAACATTTTCCCAGCAGCTTTGTTCAGGAAGCCATAGGCAAACCTATTGGGGGGCGGGGGAAGACTTTTTTCTACCCGCCTACTTTCTCCTAGTTTGGTTTAATGTTACACTTTTATATTCATTTTATCCCCTCCCTCAAAAAAAAAAAAAAAAAATTCACAGGTCATTCATGCACGCTCAGTTTCACTCTGTTTAATCTAGTAATGTCTTTTTCAGAGAATTCCCCTATATTCAGTCTTCCTACTCTTCAATTTCAATCAAAACCTGGCTACCTTAACATCTTATTTCCTCTGAAATCTACTGGTTATCCTCTGATAATGAATTGGATGAATTAGGTATCACTGGTATCATGCTACTTAAAAACCATAATACCTTATGGGACACCTGGATGGCTCAGTCAGTTGAATGTCCAACTCATGATTTCGGCTCAGGTCATGATCCCAGGGTCATGGGATCAAACCCTGTGTCAGGCTCTGCACTGAGTAAGAAGCCTGCTTAGGATCCTCGCTCTCTCTCTCTCTCTGGTCTCTCCCCCACGGACACTCTCTCAAAAGAACAAAAAAAGTTACAATAGTTTACAAACATTAATTTATTGTTGGACTGTTTAAAATCCAAATATTTGGGGCGCCTGGGTGGCGCAGTCGGTTGAGCGTCCGACTTCAGCCGGGTCGCGATCTCGCGGTCCGTGAGTTCGAGCCCCGCGTCGGGCTCTGGGCTGATGGCTCAGAGCCTGGAGCCTGTTTCCGATTCTGTGTCTCCCTCTCTCTCTGCCCCTCCCCCGTTCGTGCTCTGTCTCTCTCTGTCCCAAAAATAAATAAACGTTGAAAAAAAATTAAAAAAAAAATCCAAATATTTATCTACATCCATACATAATCATATGTGCATTTACACATACATATATACACACTTTGAACTTGATTTTTATCATAAAGTATGTTTCTGAATAATATTAGGGATATAAATCTGATACCAAGCCCATCCTAACAACCTCAAAAGTATTCACAATAAGGCGAATACAGCACGTATTTAAATGTTAATTTTACACTATCACACAGGTTGTCAGTTTTACATATTCTATACAAATATTTTTATTATAACAATGAAACCTTCCTCAAATAATTAGTGTCTTCTAAATTCCTTCTGTTTGTTGTTCAGTTAAAATTTTCATGAAATGATAAAAATAAACTGTTTACATACGTTAGGTTCATTGAATCAGTAGCTTAAACATTTCTTCTCTCTGAAGAAAATGAATTTGTAATGAGAATGATTATTAGCATTTGATAAAGCATTCAGGGTATACACCATGAAAACAAAAAGATAGGAACATTAAAATCATACAGTAATAAATTATGTTCTTCCCTAAGATGAATAGACTAGTTCAGAGGTTGCTGATGTAAAGGCATTGTAAATAACTTGTAATTTCTATCTTCATAATATATAGTGTTTTCAATATTTTATTTTAATATATAAACATGTTTATATTAATTTGTTAGAATTAATGGATTGGAAACTAATACACTAAAGTGGGGAGACAGGAATATCTATTATTCTTTCATTTTCAAATAGGGGTGATGAGGTATTACAATTAAAAAACTTTCAAGTGAAACACCTTTTAAAAATATCTCTACGCTTTAATTGTCTTATTGCAATTCCAAACAACTATCTTCCTGAAATCTCCAACAGGTAATTATACCCATTAATCATAAAGTACTCCCATATATTCATTTAATGAATATTTATTGAACACTTTGAACACTTATTTTATGCTAGAAAATACGTGTGTATATACTCACGTTTTGAAGTACTAAAATACATAGGCATTTGCAAATTACAAGAAAACACAAACATATTAATAAGCATAATTTCTGCTTTCAAAGTTCTATCCCTGGAAATCCTAATAAAAATGTTTAAACTAAAAGACTACTTAATAATGCATATGTATTTATTGTTAAGAAATTTAATGTAATCATATTTGATTCATAATAATATTTGGATGGATTTTACTGTCAGACACAGTGCATACACTGGTAAATGCACAATAACATAATAACATAAGTATTAGGAGAAAGGTCTGGTGAAAAGGCTTGGTCATCACTGACAGGGTAGTAGCTAATTCAACTGTGAGGACTCAAGAATTCAAAACTTGTTGGAGAAGCTATATTTGTACTTGGTAAACTGCCTGCTATAAATACTACTATAAACATAATTTTAGTCTTGACTTATATGTTGTTAGCTGCTGTTAATGACATGGGAAAAGTATCCTCAGCAACAACGACCAATATACTATTGGTCACACTAACCTGAAGTTTCTTGATTAAAAGAAAACTGTTCTTTTTCATACTGTTTAGAACTGGACAAGGTCAGGTTTCTCTTGTTTTTTGATCTCCATAGACTTTTAGTTGCAATACTTCAGTACATCAGAGGACCTAGCCTCTTGGGCCAAACATATTAATTAACAACACAGCCTCCATCAACGAAGCAACGTGCCCGGTTTGGGAAGCCTTTGAAAAGAATTCAGGTCATCAACTTCTAAAAAGAGGTTTGGTTTTGTTTTAAGTCAGTGAATATTTTATGTCCATTTTATATGGCTTTCTAGTTCTCTTTGATTTCCTCTGGCTGCTAAGTTTATTGTCTTTCAATATCCTGTTGATACCCTGTTTCTGCTTTTAATCTTAGCAAACAGTATTTCACTTTCTGGGTAGCATTTATAAATAGAATTACCTTCCGCAACGTTTATCTATCTATCTTATCTACTGACTTTGTCTAATGGAAAGAGACCTATGATTCCAAATCTTATTCCTGCCTTTTAAAAAAGAGAAGTTTCAAATACTAATGCTCTATGTTTTTTATATATATTAAATATAAATTATTGTCAAATTGGCTTCCATACAACACCCAGTGCTCATCCCAACAGGTGTCCTCCTCAATGCCCATCACCCACTTTCCCCTCTCCCCCACCTCCCATCAACCCTCAGTTTGTTGTCAGTATTTAAGAGTCTCTTACGATTTGCCTTGCTCCCTATCTGTAACTTCCCCCCCTTCCCCTCCCCCAGGGTCTTCAGCCCTTCTGGAAAACACAGTGGAGGTTCCTCAAAAAACTAAAAATAGATCCAACCTATGACCCAGCAATAGCACTACTAGGAATTTGTCCAAGGGATATAGGAGTTCTGATGCATAGGGGCACTTGTACCCCAATGTGTATAGCAGCACTTTCAACAATAGCCAAATTATGGAAAGAGCCTAAATGTCCATCAACTGATGAATGGATAAAGAAGTTGTGGTTTATATATACAATGGAATACTACTTGGCAATGAGAAAGAATGAAATCTGGCCATTTGTAGCAATGTGGATGGAACTAGAGGGTATCATGCTATGTTTTTGTTTTGGTTTGGTTTTTTTACATGAATATGTTTTTGAAAGTAGGGCAGTTGAGAAAGATAGGAGAAAGTGAGAAACATATTAATGTTAATGTTAATGAAACTTTTAATTTTACTGTTGTTTTAAATACACATCACTTGATTATATTTACCTGTTGTGCATTTATCAGTTCTGCTCACCAAACCATCAGGAATCCTTTATTTCTTTCTTCAGCATTTAGTTTTTGCAATTTTGTAACATATCTTTCAATAGCTTTTTCACTTAAGATCAAGTGTAACTTTGCTCAGAATTTTATATTTAAAAAGTTTGTTTCATTCTCTAGTCTTAATAATTCTTTGCCTATGAATGCTAACCTTTTGCCAATTAATTACTTTTCAGATTATGAAAATAGTTTTATTTACCCATGCTGCAACTGCTACTACGGAGAAGGCTGTTGTCATTCTCATGGTCATTCTGTGTATATTATGCATTATTATTAGTTATTAACTGACACTTGGTGTTCTTTTTGTACTTCTGCATTATCTGAGGTTTAAATTTTTTTAATATTTATTTTTTAGAGACCAAGGGACAGAGCATGAGCAGGGGAGAGGCAGAGAGGCACAGAATCAGAAGCAGGTTCCAGGCTCTGAGCTGTCAGCATAGAGGCAGACATGGAGCTCGAACCCATGAATGGTGAGACCATGACCTGAGCCAAAGTCTGACGCTTAACCAACTGAGCCACCCAGGCACCCCTGCATTATCTGATGTTTAGATGTGGATTTATTTTAATTCACTCAGCTTAGGCCATTTTTAAAACAATTTCTAAGAAATCCTTCTTCATTTACTCTATCTATACTACCTCTAATTTCCTTGAAATTTTCATCCTGAAATTTCTATTAAATATGTGCATACAGCTGAATTCTCTAATATCTCTTACCTTTTCCATGTCTTAATCTTGCAAGACAGCATTATAAAAGTCATTTCTTAGGATTACTTTTTCTAAATCACTGATACTCTCTTCATCCATGTCTAATTGTACAAGTCAAAATGAGTATTAAATTCTAATTCTAAAGACTGTTATTTCAAGTTGTTTTATCATAAATTAGATTATTTCTATTTATTGCATCATGGACCATCAGTTACATAAGATATGTTCTCCTATGCTCATGTGTTTGTCATTTTGAATTATGAGGCAATATTTAATCCGGGAGCAGTCCCTAGATGACAGATTGAGGCTTATATTTTTAGAGTGCCTTTCCCTTTCATTAGAGCAGGTATTTCAGGAATATAATCAATTCTAGATTAATTCTGTGTTAATTTCTCATTTTGATGGCTACCAGATCAATAAGCAGTGTAAATTAGGATCCCTACTACACAACAAATAGAAATCTAAGGTCTGAGTTCTCAAGATAAATGTTTTCTTTTCTCCGTAAGCAAAGCTTATGGGGGACAAAAAGTTTGGAATTCTACTCTAGAGAGTACTTTTCAAAAATGTATTTCTAGTCCATGGTTTCATTTAATTTGTCAGCTGCTTCAAGACCACACATTTATGTATAACTTGAAACGGAAACTCATCAAAAATATCCAAGGATTTGGCCTCAAGTGGGCATGAAATCCCAAGTCTCTAGATTTCAAACATCAGCATTTCCTCCCAACCCCCTACTACAGGAAGCTCCATCAACAACTTTCTCACTTATCACCCTAAATGTTTTTTATAAGTAGGGAAGCATTTCTCCCCTCTCAAGTTCTTCTCTGCACTCATAACATTATTTTGTGTTAAATGACTGCATTTACAAAAGTTTCCATCAGGCATCATTTCAAATTATTTAGTCTGCCAGATTTCCAGAAACAGAAGCTACAATTTTATCTAAAGAATCAATTGGGAGAATTTTACTCTTTTAAACGGTACCTGTGAATGTGAATGTTCTACTACTGATAAAAATATGCACTATAAATTCAGCAAAATTTCCAAAAACTTGGCAAGCACTTTAGTACTACAATTACTCCAGAGAAGCTAAGGCTACAGGAATTATTGATAGTGAAAACCCCTTTAAAATAAATTACAATGGCTTCATCCTATGCTTACTTCCTATATTATGTATGTAATAAAGAGGGCTCTGTTAGATTTTATGTTGGACTGTTAGGAGCTCTTAATTCTTATCCCTCCCTCTTCTCCTTGTGCCCCATGACTAAAGAGCTGATAAGAAAGCTGGGACACTACCCTCTTTAGCATTTGCTGGAAATTCAAACTACCTAAAATAAGCCACACTCTGGACATACCGTGTAACCACACACACACACACACACACACACACACACACACACACACACACACCAGTCTCACTTCCCTGTTCTCCTAAGCCATTTTGGATGTGCTTGGGAGACCCCCTACTGTCCCCAGAAAGTGATAAACCTCTCAAACCCCTTTTGGGTATATCTGTGGTATCATCAGTCCTATCATCCAGATAAAATCTGGCATAGAAGTCTATACAATTTCTGTGTGACAGCTATACAACAGCAGAGTATTTACTTGGCAAAACACTATAAGATTTAAAACTTGATATGACTTTTTGAGAGTTATTATCAGTCCATATGTTTTTAACAGCAAAAATAATCAAGAGCTATTATCATTTTATATTAAAAAATGAAATAAAACCTGCTTGCATATTCTGAATAATGAAATCTATTCAAGCATAGAAAACTAAAAGACCAATTGCTATATTGTGAAATTTCTATGACCTGATTGAAATTCATCCTATTTCAGAAAGGCTTTTTTTTATTCCTGATAATCCAGTGACATTAAATGGGAAACAAAATAGTTACAGCAAAACTGAGAAATATGTTTTAATTTCTACATTTGAATTTGTTGAATAGAAAAAATGTAAAGTTGTGTGTGTGTGTGTGTGTGAGAGAGAGAGAGAGAGAGAGAGAGAGAGAAAGGAGGAGGAGGAGGAGGAGGAGGAGGAGGAGAGAAAGGAAGAGAAAAAAAGATTTTAAGGATTGGTCCATACATCTGGGGGCTGGCAAATCTGAAATCTGTAGTCCAGACTAGGAGGCTAGAGACTAAGGAAGGAGTGATGTTGCAATCTTGAGTCCAAAATCCAGTCTGTAGGGCAGGGTGGCCTACTGGAAACTCAGGCATTTGATATTGCAGTCGTGAGACAGAATTTCTTCTCTGCGAAACCTGGTTTTGCTCTTAAGACCTTCAACTGATTGGATGAGGCCCACACAAATTATCAAAGTAGTCTTCTTAAAGTTAACTGAGTATAGATGTTAACTACATCCACAAAACACCTTCTCAAGAAACAACTAAATTAATGACTGACGAAATAATTGGGTATTACAGCCTAGGCAGGTTGATACCCAAAACTAGCATAAGTGGCATACAATTAAGTGCTGTAATTGTGAAATTGTACTACTTGCTTGCTCTTGTTTGCAATACTGAACCTCAGTATGTTGCCTAGAAGTGATTAAAGCTATCAAGTATGGGCAAGAATACAAAGCAGTAAGGATGCTGTACCCTGCCAGTAGGAAGCAGAAGTGTAAAATGCTGTGAAAACTGGAGAAAGCAATATAGTGTTACCTGAAACATGTTAAGATGTGCAAATTCATGATGTAACAACTTCCACTCCTAGAAAATCTTTGAATATATACAGTATCACAGCATTAGGCTAATAGAAAAGGATGTAAATTGACAGAATAGCAGATACACTGAGGCATATCTGTATAATAGTGAACTACACAGTATGAAGCTGAATATGCTACAGCTTCCATGTCTCAATGTTGTTAATCTCCCAATCAGATTATTTGCAACATGATCCCATATATGCAAAAGTGTACTCAAGAGTTAACTAATATAACTTAAGAAAGAAATAAACACCAGAATGGATTATTTAAAAATCAGAATACTAATAACTACATCTAAAGGGGGAGGATCTAGAATGAATTGAGAAATGGCATGACCAAAGTTCCTAAGGCATTTGTCGATTTTCTATCTTTAACGTGAGTTCTGGGTATGTGGTTGGTTAATTTGTGATCATCATATATTCATTTTATGTTGTTACATCCTTTTGGACGTGGCTTATATATTTCAAAATGATTTTTTTTTAAAAATAGCAGTTACATTTATTTTACTAAAATGACTTTTTGTGTTTAAAGTAAAGCACTAAGGTAAATCATGAGCAGAAAGAGTTAAACATAAGAATATATAGCAGTCTAATTCCAAATCTGTTAAATATTTAATTACCAAATGCTTATGTGAAATAATACAGAGACATTATGTGAAAATCTCAAGAGTGATTAACTGGGTGATATAATGACAGGTGGCATTTATTTCACTTTCTGAAATTTCAAACATTCTTCAAAGTACATACATGCACATATTAATATTTATCTATTTTTAGACTATTAACTCACACATGGTATACAGTTAAATAAATCTCAAATTTAAGAAATAATAATGGAGGGAGTTTCTTCTTTGGTGCCAATTTTTTTTTTTAATTTTTTTTCAATGTTTATTTATTTTTGGGACAGAGAGAGACAGAGCATGAATGGGGGAGGGGCAGAGAGAGAGGGAGACACAGAATCGGAAACAGGCTCCAGGCTCTGAGCCATCAGCCCAGAGCCTGACGCGGGGCTCGAACTCACGGACCGCGAGATCGTGACCTGGCTGAAGTCGGATGCTTAACTGACTGCGCCACCCAGGCGCCCCTTTTGGTGCCAATTTTTAAACCATAATGGATGAAAAAAATCCTGCCCTGTGTATACATAACACAATCTTAAAATCACTGCATTAGATAAAAGACTCCACACAATTGTTTAGGGTGATTCACATTATCTAAATAAGGAATTCATTTGAATGTTATAAGAATTAATCACATTCATGCTATTTACTCCATGGTTTCCCTATCCAATACTGAATTGTCTAGTAAACACAATGAAGTCATTTCAAGCAGAGGTAAATGATACTTTAGAGACCAAACTCTGCTTTACAAACTACCTTATTACATACTATAATGGATTCAAATCATGCTTGATGAATAAGAAAGGTGAATGATATCCTTATGGTCCTTTTCCAGAAGTCTTAAAAGGCTCACACTGATGAACATTAAAAAATAGAGTTAAATGAGATTTTAATGGACTTACTTTAAAAGCAAGCAACTTGTTTTAGCATATTTTTTTATTATTACATGTTATGGAACTAGGAATAAGGAAAACAGCCTGCAATGTAGTTACTTTGTTTTAAATATCATAAGCTTACAAAGATATGCTAGCAGGCAAATGTTCACAATATTCAACTCCAGGCTGAGGCACATATGGAATATATGAACTTTGGTAATTTTTTGAAGCATGTAGTGGTACTGAGAAACAGGTCTTAAAGACCATAAATGTCTAAACAATAGTAATGTAGGATATATAGTTCAAAGCCATCTGATGTGCCAAGAAACTGTGTGAAAAAAAAAATTCTGAGGATCCCATACCTATGTCATTTGATATTTGAGATTAAGATATTGTAATCTGAAGTACAGTCTTTTAAATATACTTAAGACATTTTAATATTTTGTTCATTAAGGCAGATCAGCTGTTAGTTGTTATTCTGAAGTTATTACAAGTTTACCTTTTTCTAAGAAGAGTCAATTATGTGACATAAGACACAAGTATATTTTGACTTCTGAATATAGAATAATTCTGTGTCTTTTTCTCAGTCAAGCCTAACCATGTGATCTAATGTAAAAATGCAAAATAGGGGGATCTTATAAAAGATATATTCTAGAAAGAAATATATGTATGTAAATAAGATCGATCCCTCAAATAAAACAATTTTAAATTTACGTGTATATATATTTTAGAATTATAGATATTCATGTATTCTATGTTCAACCTAAATAAAACATGAAGCAAAATTGAATATAGGCAGACTGATACATATAAAAATATCTAGTACTGGCTCGCCTGGGTGGCTCAGTCAGTTAAGCATCCAACTCTTACTTTTGGCTCAGGTCATGATCTAATGACTCAGGAGATCAGATGCCCCAAGTCCCTCGGGCTCTGCACTGACATCAGGGAGGCGGCTTGGGATTCCCTCTCTCCCTACCCCACCCCTGTTCTCACAGGGGCTCTCTCTCAAAAATAAATAAATAAACTTAAAAAAAAAAAAGTATCTATTATTAAAAAGAAAAAGTTGAAAAAAAAATTGAAACATTTAGTAGACCAAAATTTAGAACTTATGGCTCTAGTTTGCTGAAAATAAAAAGTTACAGGGAAGCATTTGCGTAGGAACTACAGAAGTGGGGGGTACCTGACTGGCTCAGTCAATTAAGCTTCCAACTCTTGATTTCAGCGCTGGTCATGATCTCACAGTTTCTGGTTTTGGATTCTCTTTCTCCCTCTCTCTCTGCTCCTTCCCCCCTCAAAATAAACATTTCAGAAAAAAGAACTAGAGAAGTAAATCTTGTTCTTTGAAGAGGATTAATTCTGATATTTGAGAAAATATGACCCGCTTTTTTAAAGTCCAAAAAAATGCTCCCAAAGATTTTTAATTATTTGGTGTCTTTTACCAGAGTAGAGATGGAAAATATTTACATGAAATTACCAATGAAATTATTTATTGTTAAGAACAGTTAAAATGTTCTGTGAAAAGCTGATCAAGGTAAACATGTCAATTCATGAACATCTAGAATAGATTTCTTAAATTAACATTTATACTGTTATAGGTTTTTTGGTATTATAAAACTCATTTACGTTGATAGATGGAATTAACACCAGAATTATTTATAATGGATATTTTAAAACAGTATATATTACACTCCTGTATCTTTAATTTAACATAGACAGGATAAACTATATGAGGTTTGTATTTCCCGAATCATTAGCTTTTATTTATTCAACAGCAGTAGACAAAGAAAATGTTGAAACCCAAAAGTAAAGAATTGCCTTTGGGACAAGCTCCAGATTTTAGTGATGAGAAATCTCTGATAATCTTTCTGGTATCTTTTATTCAACAAAGATTTATTAAGCATACCCAAAGGTCAACACGCTGTGTTAATTCCTCAGTATGCATAGATGAATAAAACACAGTCCTAAGCCTCAAGCAGTTTCAGGGCTAATGGTAAAGCTAAAATGTAGAAATTTGCATTGGTGATTATTAATATGAATGTTATTTCTCCCATCTTTTACTTTTTTGAAAAACTCTCATATTCCAAGGGACATTTTCACTCTCACAGTGAACACTAAAATTCAAACAAAAATTCAAAGAACACTTCAACCTAGTTGAGAGGTGGGGAGTCATTCTTACTCAACAGTATTTTCCCTTTTAAAACCTGAACAAGAGAAGAGAAAAGACAAAAGCAATTAGAAACAGAAGGGGCAGGTTTATTTGAAGAGTTATAAAGTACAAAACCTGGAAGAGAAGAAGAGATTTTTTAGATATAGAGGAAGAGGAGAAGAGGGGAATGGGCTTAAGATTTCAGGTCTTAAATATCTGCCATTCATTGTTCTTGATCCCTTATAAATGCCCACGCAAACTGATGTCACGGGCCACAGGCATACATGGGTATTGGTTGTAGAAAGGGATAACATAGGAATCTGCCTAGAATAGACCAGAATCAGTGGGAGTTTCAGAGCTGGGGGATTAATAGACCCACTACTACTGATACCATGATTTATGGTAACTATTTACTCAGGGATAAAATAGAGGCATATGTGAGGAACTCAACTGAAACAAGGATGGAGATGAAATCTCCTACCTGATAGGAATGAAGGATGTACCTAAGTCAAAAAGCCCACAAGGAGCTGAATGCTGCTGCTAACTATGTGAGATTAGAACTAGATCCTTCCCCAGCCGAACCTCAAATGAGACTGAAGCCCCAACCAACACCTCGACTGAAGTTTTGTGAGACCCTAGAGCAGAGAACCCAGATAAATGTTACCCTAGCTTCTGAATCACAGAACCTGTGAGAAAATACGTGTGTGTTAAGTGTCTAAATCTGTTGTAATACTCTTAAGGAACAAAGAGGAAATAGATATGATGTCAGAATCCCATTCTCCTAAATATATATATTTACACACACATAAAAGATATATATATATATATATATATATATATGTATATGTGTACATATATTCAGTGTGTGTGTGTATATATATATATGTATGTATGTATACATATGTATATACACACACATATATTCAATAAAAGGCCATTTTTCCGCATTAAACTGTTTGCAAAGATTTTAAGTAATGCTTGAACAGTTGCTCATTTTGCCATTAAAAATAAAGTATGTCTGTGGGGCGCCTGGATGGCTCAGTTGGTTAGGCGACTGACTTCGGCTCAGGTCATGATCTCACAGTTTGTGAGTTCAAGCCCTGCATCGGGCTCTGTGCTGACAGCTCAGTGCCTGGAGCCTGCTTCTGATTCTGTGTCTTCCCCTCTCTCTACACCTCCCCTGCTCACATTCTGTGTCTCTCTCTCAATAATAAATAAATGTCAAAAAAAATTTTTTTAAATAAAGTATGTCTGGGAACAAAGACTGTTTATTTCCTTACATAATCTAAGTAAATGAATTATTATAAACACTTGGCTCACAGAAAGTACCAGACGTAAATCGACCCAGAGATTACTCCATCCGTCAACTTGGAATGTCAAAAATAAACATATGCTTTAGTCACACATTAAAATGCCTCACCTGCCTCACCAAGATAATTTAAATCTAAAATGAAATTTTCATAAGAACTATGGCTTAAATAGACAAATAGTTACTAAGAATTCATTATGTGCCATTTCAATCATTACAAGAATACATGTAAGAAAATTACAAAAAGATTCATAGGATTATGAGTATCTCTGCTTTGACATTTACAAGACAATTCATAAAAACTACTGTGCATTTATTAACTGAACTCTTTCTTTGCAAAGTTTCTTATTTCAATAGATATAAAATCATTCTTTTAAAACAACCTAAGAGAAGGTAAATACAAATTGTAAGAAAAAAAAAGTCTGAAGTTGGTTTAGTTTTAATCACAGCTAAGCATAATTCTTTTCTTTTTTTTTTTTAAGTTTCTTGTAATTATTACTGCGTTTTCACTTTTCACTCTGTTCTCAGATTTTTTCCACTGGATATAACTGCAGAATTTTAGTGTTTAATTTGATAGGTCTAACTTAACAATATACTGTCACAAAGATTAGATCATTTCAACATACAAATAAAATAAATTTTATGTATAAGAGTGGTATTTATGAACAAGACAGGTTTTTTGTTGTTGTTGTTATTTGAGACAGAGAGAGAGAGTGAAGGGAAGGGGGCAGAGGGAGAAAGAGAGGGAGTGAGAGAGAATCCCAAGCAGGTTCTGTGATGTCAACACAGAGTCCAAACTGGGGCTTGAACCCACAGTGAGATCATGACCTGAGCTGAAGTCAAGAGCCAGGCACTTAATCCGATGCCTAACCAGCTGAGCCACACAGGCGCCCCAAAGGCAGTTTTTTTCCTACAGATAAATAACATAAAAACCCTACAAATTATACATGATCTTCTGCCAGATGATTTTTAGGAGAGGGATAAAAGGATATAGAAATAAAATATTGGAAGTGTCAGGCTTGTCAGAAGTATTAACTGTCCAAGTAGGGTTTCTGGCATAGAGAAGAGGGGTCTGACTTCTGCTTAAGAAGGAGAAAATGAGGGGCACCTGGGTGGCTCAGCCGGTTAGGCACCTGATTCTTGGATTTGGCTCAGATCATGGTCTCACAGTTCGAGGGATTGAGCCCCGTGTGGGGCTCTGTGCTGATAGAGTGGAGCCTGCTTAGGATTCCCTCTCTCCCTCTCTCTCTCTGCCCCTGCTTCCCCCCCACCTTTAAAAAAATTAATTAAAAAAAAAAGGAGGAGAAAATGAAAGCCAAGTAGAGATGGGTTGGCATTAAATGCTAAAATAATTTGGCGACAATCACATTCACCTTCTGCTCCAGCTAGGAGGGACTAACACAAGTGGAGCTGGTTGCACAGTGGGGAACCTATTAATCAGTGGTGAAATTTGAAAATTTCTAATGTAGTAGTTGAGCGGATTATTCTTCCTTTTGCCACTCTTATATTTCTGGGTCTATCATCTGAGAGGTTTCAGCAGAGAAACTAGAGTTGCTAAAATGAAAATGACTTATGGAGTCTTTTCCTTTATTTAAATTATAGTAGAGGAGATACAGATTTCAATGAGTAATTATAATTAAGAATAATGAAGATTATGAGAAGGGAAATAGGGAGGTCTAACAGAACAAAGTATATGGAGATGTTCTACTGGAGAGGGAATCTCTAAGGGGAAAACCTGATTGTGCTGTGACTGAAAGAAACTAGGGGGTGCCTGGGTGATTCAGTCAATGAAGCATCCAACTCTTTTTTTTTTTTTTTTTCAACGTTTATTTATTTTTGGGACAGAGAGAGAGCATGAACGGGGGAGGGGCAGAGAGAGAGAGGGAGACACAGAATTGGAAACAGGCTCCAGGCTCTGAGCCATCGCCCAGAGCCCGACGCGGGGCTCGAACTCACGGACCGCGAGATCGTGACCTGGCTAAAGTCGGACGCTTAACCGACTGCACCACCCAGGCGCCCCATGAAGCATCCAACTCTTGATCAGGTCATGATCTCACAGTTTCTGAGTTCGAGCCCCACATTAGGCTCCAAGCTAACAGTGCGGAACCTGTTTAGAATTCTCTCTCTGCCCCTCCCCTGCTCATGCTCTCTCTCTCAAAATAAATAAACTTAAAAAAAAATTAGGTTGGTTATAGTATTAGGGGAGAAACAAACTATATTCTAGGCTTGGGAAAAAAAAAGATGTGAAAGTTGTCAATAAGTCCTATATGGTCAGAATGTACAACAGGAAGGGGAGGGAGAAATCTTTCCTCTGAAATAAAATCAGCTTCAGCCCTAGCACCATGCTTCCGGAAGCAAACTCCAGGTTCCTCCCTTGCTAACATTTCTTGAAAGCTCATTTCTAATTTTAAAATGTGTTTAAAGTTGAGAAACTTGAATAAAATTGAATTTTAATGCTTTGTGATGGTGTGGTTCTGTTATTATCCCAAATTAACAGAAGAAAAAACTAAGGATTAGTGAAGTCAATCAACTCTCCTGAGGAAGTCATTCTGACAAGATTCAAACCAGGGACTTGCCCATAAAATTATAGGGTTCTTTCTTCCCGGAGTGCCAAATTCCTTTTCACAAGCTTTATAATAGCTACACTTCTTAGGAGCAGAGAGCTTGCCTAATTAGTGAGGTTGAAAAAGCAAATGAGAATACTTCAGCCAAGAGTCCAGGAAAGATCAATTTGTCAGTTTTGACATGAACCATGGAGGAAAACATCTACTTTTCTTGAATGATTAATCCAATATAGCTACTATTGAGTAAAACCACTTACTTGCTGCCATGCAAAATATATAAATTAACATACTAATTTTTCAAACACTTTTAGCATTGATTAGATGTGCCCAGGACAACAAATTGACAACATTTTACCTACCACAGCTATGACAGAGCCTTCCTCAGCCTGAGTCCCCGAGCGGACTCACTCAGTCCACTCTAAGCCACATTTGGAGTCAATGGGGGTAAACTTCTGTCACATCAATGCTCTGATATCTGGGGGAAAGGTGTTCTTTTGTAACAGCAAACTAATATAAAAGGCAGGCATATCTGTAACTAGTTGCCACATAAATAGGAAAGAGATAGATATGATGAATGATTCCTCTGAGGAGGATATTTTCATGTCAAATTTTAATCACTTATTTTCTTCTGCCTGATCAACACTGCTACCTGGAGGAACATTTTTCTTTTAAGATGAAACTTACCAAATTCACATCCAAATTGTTATCTCCCTAACTCCCAACAGCCTCTCCCTCGGGTGGTGTCTATACAAAGGAAAATGCTACTACAAGACATAATATTTCTGCTCAGCTGTCCAAATTAATTTTATTCACACTAGACACCTGTGACATAATGAACTTCCTTATTTACTACTTAAAGCTTTGAAAATAAAACAATGTAATTAAATTTGAAAACCAAGTATTTCTTGGTCTTTAAATTCAGAGACACCTTTATTGTCAAAAAAAAATTTCAAAAATTTGGCTAATATCTCAATTACATGAAAAAATATTTAAAACATCTGTTACTTATAAAAATGTAGATGACAAATATTTGTCAGTTAAAATTTTAATTGTAGCTTTATGTGTATTCATTTAATTTTTACAAGATATATTGATTTGATTATTTAGCTGGTCTATCTTTGACTCTACTGAAAAATCTAAATATAATTTCAACTTTCAATGTCTTTCATTGATAAGTCATAAAAACTGTGTGGCATGATTTAAACACAAATCCTTAGTTCTACTCAAGGCAATAATAACTTGACTTAATACACAAGGGCTGTGAACATTAAAGGGTTTGAAATCTTTAGGACTCCCCAAGGCATTATTGCAGAGATACAGTATCTGCAGTAATAAATAACCAAAAATTCCATATGTAAAAATTACATAATACATCGGACGGCAAATACTTTGGATGTGAAATATTCGTATTTTCCTTCAAATGTATCCTGCTACTTTATCCATGCACACATTTGGTGGTATCAGCGATGGATCCGTGTATACTGTTGGTAGGACTTTAGGATATAGCTTATTAAGTGCTGCATTAATGTTAATGACCATTGTGTTTCAGGGCAGGGACAGCCCTATGAATTTTATGTAAACTGTCAAAGTTTGTTGAACCCATTCGTTGACAGAAAAATTTCAAGGACGGGGCTAACATTCACCAACCCAAAGCAATGAGAGTAAAAAATATGTATTGGTAGAAATTTTGCCTAACACTTCTGTGAATTCTGTGACGCCTCTCTATCAATGATCTGAAAAAAAAAATCTTGATTTTGAAGCGGTAAACATCCTGTCTCTTTAACACAGTTATGATATCTTATAATTATAAAAATACACCATATCATATGATACACAGAAACAAATACAAAAATTACAACCCTACTTTAACAGATGTATTTAATAAGTATTCACATTTAAACAAATATTATTAACCAATAACATACATATTAATCTATGCTAGGTGCTATTCCTTACTTTTACATTTTAGTTTGTTTATTTATTTTGAGAGAGAGAGAGTGTGAGAGAGACAGAGCTTGAGCCAGGGAAGGGCAGAGACAGAGAGGGAGAGACAGGATCCAAAGTCAGCTCCAGACTCCAAGCTGCCTGCACAGAGCCCGACATGGGGCTCAAACTCATGAGGCGTGAGATCATGACCTAAGCAGAAGTTGGATGTTTAACCAACTGAGCCACCCAGGGGCCCCTTTTACTTACTTTTAAGGATTTCATCATCTTAGAGGAGTACCTATATTTTTGTTGCTGAAAAACTTATTAAAAAAAACAAATGCTGTGTCAAACTAATGTGTTTCAAATAGTTTTAATCAAAATAATTTTAACATTTTTATGTATACCTTGGTTAAGAAAATTCTGGATGTTACTGCATTCTTTTAAGCAGTAAAAATCTATTTCAATTCTAATAAGATAAACCAGAAGTCCACAGGTCGTGTTTTATATTCTTTTTAAGTCATATGATCTTAATAAACTTACAACTGAGAAGAAATAACCATATATAATGCTGAACACGTTCCTTGTAAGTATAGTTTATTAAGCATCTATCCTATAGAAATGTAAAACTGTATTGCCTAATATCATAACTCATGTATAATAGGAATTGTGAAGCACAAATTTGGTATTCTTGAATTTTAGGACTGTTCATCTTAAATTCACGGGAGGCACGCCGCTAGTTATGTTCCAAGTAAACCCTGAAATAGATTTTGTGGACCATGGAAAGTGAAAGGTATTGAAGAATGAATAGTGAAAGGATTGTGTAGTATGTGGGTTGTGCTTTAAAATAGAACATAAAAATCAAACCGCAGCAAAGCGTGGTATATATTCAACAATGCCTTTTAAATATCAGGAAACTAGACCAGAATCAAAGACCTTCTGTAAATAGCCCCTCCGAAGTCGCATTTTCAATTCAGACAGACACCGCTGTCCCAGTGAAGTTGTAGGAATACACTGTAGGGGCAGTCATTCAAACTCACTGCAAAGTCCAGACTCGGTGTCTTTTTCTCACTCTCTCACAGTCCCAGCCAGCTCTATAGACTTTAAGATTTGATTCTATCATAGTTTTATGAGCAAATCGTTCCGTTTACTTCACATGGTCTACTATACTTCAGAGCTTCCCTGCAACCCACCATCATGGCCATGCATTCATTCTCAACCTCTTTCTATCCTTTTCTCTCCCTACAAGTTTATTGAAACAGCTCTCCTTAATATCCCTAAGTCTCATATGACTATGTGTGTGCATGTGAGTGTCTGAATGTGTGTATCTTGGCGTGGATGGTAGATGGAGAGCGGTGCTGAAGCTGGAGGAAGATGCCTACATTAGCAGTCTATTTGCTCGTTGCTTAGGTTTGTGGTGTGAACAGAAGCAAGCAATAGCATCCTTTGAAATAAAGGATAAGTTCCCTTTACGGTCAGACACTTGAACAGAAGCAACAGCTAAGTGTGGTTTTAAAGTACAGTAAAACCTTGGTTTGCAAGCATAATTCATTCTGAAAACATTCTTGTAATCCAAAGCACTTGTATATCATAGCGAATTTCCCCCTAAGACATAATGGAAACTCAGAGGATTCGTTCCACAATCCAAAAATATTCATGTAAAAATGATTACCATACTCTAATACGACATAATAAAGAAAATACAAAATAGAAAATACAATAAACAAAGTAACCTGCACTTACCTGTGAAAGCTTTCATGGCTGTTGTAAAGGAGACGAGAGAGAGAGGAGGGTTACTGTGTACGATGACTTTCACTACGACCAACAGAATCACTGCTATCTATTAGCTCAATGGGATCTTTTCCTGCATGGGGACCATTGTGTACACTCACACGGCTGTTGACTACAGTACATTATTGATAAACTCTTGTCATATACTGTATTTAGTGTAACTGGCAATAAGACAGTGGAGGAAAGGGTCTGTATTTGCAGGCAGCCTGACCTAGAATGAAGCAAAGCATTGCTAGGTCACTCTTGTGTGGAAAAGCAAAGGACTGTCCATAGGTGCTTTGAAGTGACAAAAAATACCCTAGTGCCAGTTGTGGGCACCTTCCAATGATCTAAAATATCACTGATTTCTGTCAAACACCACAGCCTGAGACAGAGCATGGGAGACAATCACCCACAATCTCAGAGAAAAAAACAGAGAGAAAGAGAAGAATCTTCGGCTCATTTGCGATCACATGACATTTGCCATCACATACTACTTGTATTGCAAGACATCACTCGTTTATCAAGCTAAAATTTATTAGAAATGTTTGCTCGTGGGGCACCTGGGTGGCTCAGTCGGTTGAGCATCCAACTTCGGCTCAGGTCATGATCTCACAGCTCATGAGTTTGAGCCCCACTTCGGGCTCTGTGCTGACGGCTGGGAGCCTGGAGCCTGCTTCGGATTCTGTGTCTCCCTCTCTCTCTGACCCTCCCCCACTCATGCTTTCTCTCACTCTGTTTTTCAAAAATAAATAAATGTTAAAAAAATTAAAAGAAAATGTTTGCTCGTCTTATGCAACACTCGCAGAATAAATTACTCGCAATCCAAGGTTTTACTGTACTTTGACATTGTTTCAGAAATATGCCTACAGAGGCACCTGGCTGGTACACATGGAGGAGCATGCGACTTGCTCTTGGGGGACATGAGTTCCAGCCCCACAATGGGTGTAGAGATTACTAAAAAATGAATTTTAATAAATATGCCTAGAAAATACAATCCACTGGCTACTTTAAAGAGCTAACATATTGCTAATAATTTGCTTTCATATTCATATAGTACCATATTCATATAGTTTGTCAACTGGAGGGAAATAATAGGTCTTTAGTGAGAAAAGAGATTGGTTTCAAGGCAATTATTTACCATATGTTTCTAGAAGTAGGATAGTCTAGAAACCATGATTGGCCCACTTGATAAATTTTTTTAAAATTTTTACTAAAACTATTTCAAAAATGAATCAGTGAGTTGGAAACAGAACAACAAGAAATAATCAAAGATTAAGAACTAAGTAGTATGCAAGTAGAAAATCGAATCAGGCATATACCCTGGTGGTATTGCCACCAGGTGATCTTGAGTCTTCTTGATGCTCATAGGGTTAAAGGTACAGATGACAAAGTGCTCCTGCCTCAGATGACAAGTCTTATAGGAATGTTACTTTTTACATACAAATTGAACTGGAACTTAACCCAACACTTCAGACTCAGCAATGAATCCTGTCTTGAGACCTGGTGCTAATAAGCATAGATAGGAAAGAAAAAGAAAAGGGAAAAGGAAAAGAAAGGAAATAAATCTTTTAAAAATACGTATCCAAAGGCATCCTTTATATAGGTTTGCAGCCATAATAAACTGTGGCTCAAAGGGTCTGCAATTGAGAATTTGTTATGATATAGTCTAGGCTGAGTTCCATTAGGCACCTGGAAGAAGGAAATGTAAATTCTCTCTGGAGCAAAGTTACCCCAACACAGACCCCAGAAAATGCCTATATTTAATACTAAATCACAAATATAACAGCACACACTCACAGGCACTCTACAAGGAAAGAAACCACCATGAGTATAAGCCAGCACAAAGGAGAATCAAACATAAAAAATGTAAAATTATCAAATACAGTATAAAATATATGTCCAATGTTTTAAAAATATAAAAAGAGAGAAGAAATAAGACTAATGAAAAACAGAAAATATAACTTGGGAAACCAAAGGGCAAAGAAGATATCCAGATATAAAAAATATATGCATTTGAAACTTACAGTAAATAGGTTTATTTCATAGTAATTTCAGACATAAGTGAACAGATACTTAACAAACAAGAAAATATAACTAAAGTCATATGCAATGTAGAGCACCTGGGTGACTCAGTCAGTTAAGAGTCTGACTTCAGCTCAGGTCATGATCTCCCAGTTCAAGAGTTCGAGCCCCGTGTCGGACCCTGTGCTGACAGCTCAGAGCCTGCTTCAGATTCTGTGTCTCCCTCTCTCTCTGCCCCTTCCCTGCTCATTCTCATTTCTCTTTCTCTTTCTCTTTCTCTTTCTCTTTCTCTTTCTCTTTCTCTCTCTCCCCCTCTCTCAGAAATAATGATTTTAAAAAATTTAAAAAAACATATTGGAGAGAAATCACAGTTAGAAACATGTGAAAAGTATATATTTTTCCAGAAATGATAAAATTTAACGATCCAAATATCCCAAAGTGAAACAAATCCCAAGTGAAATGAATTAAGACCAGTGCAAATAAATTCATACAATGCTATCATTTCAGAAAACAAGAGATAGAGACAATTATAGTAACTCCAGGAGGCAAAAGTAATCCTTTTCAAAAGGACTGTAATTACAGCTGACTAATCATAGCACCAATTAAAAAAAAAAAAATACAAACCACTGGAGTAATATCTTCAATGCATTAAGAGAGAATTGTCAATTCATGACTGTATATCCAGCAAAACATTTTTTCAATAGTGATATTAAAGACATTTTTAAGCAAATGAGAATGGATTGTAAAACCTGTCAATCTTCTCAAATGGATTTCTCAAGGATATATTTAAGATGAAAGAAAGATATCCAGAGGGAATACCTGTCATACAAGAAAGAATGATAAGCTAAGAAATTTGCAAATACAGTGGTTAATTTAAACAAAATTTGACTGTGTAACACAATAATAATAATAATTTCTAGCGGTGCCCGGGTGGCTCAACTGGTTAAGCATCCTAATTTCAGCTCATGTCATGATCTCATGGTCATGAGACTGAGCCCCGTGTTGCGGTCCACACTGGGTATAAAGCCTGTTTAAGATTCTCCATCTCCCTCTGCCCCTCCCCTGCATGCTAAATAAATAAATAAAATAAAAACATTTAAAAATTATAATTTCTAGTAAGGACAATAGATCACTTTTAAAAAGCAGTAACAAATGTAAGTTAAAAATCAATATGATCAGTAAAGTGTTCTAAAGACCTGTATTTTTCAGGCAGATAAACATATAGGATAATTTCAGACATTTTAAGTTATGTATATGTGATAAATTCCTGCCATTAATCATTAAACAACTACAGAGAAGTTTTAAAAATGTGAAAGTGCTAGAGAACAATGAATTTTAAAAGGAATCAATGCAAAGTATGGCAAGAAGTAGAGATAAATAAACTTTTGAAAGGTTGAGTAAATAAAAATCACAGCATAAGACAGAAAAATAAATGCAAATATGTCAGCAATTACAATAAGGCTTTCAAACTGGATTTTAAAATAGCAAGATAGCAACAACATTGGTCCATAAGGTTTACAGTATGCATGTCCAAAGTAAAGTATACAACAAAACAAACAGTTAAAGGATAGAAAAATAGGTAGCGTGAAAATACAAGGAAAAATATTTTGTGGGGACATTAATAAAGGCACTGTGAAGAACTACCATTACTAAAGATAAAGAGGGTGACAGTAAAAAGATAAAAATTTTACTTCTCCTAGGAGGTTCGGAACTCTACTCATGTGCGTAGCTATCCATACAACAAGCAACTACGGAGAGACAGAGATATATCTACAATTACACATTCATCCATTCATTCAATAGCTATTTTTGATGTTCACCAGGAGCCATATTCAGTTCTAGATATTGATGATATAAAAAGAAATAAAATAGAAAAAAAGATCCTGTCTTTATGGCATGTGTTACATGTACCAGACAGGGATGTATAAGATAGATAGATAGACATAGGCATTTTTTTTTTTTTTTTGAAGGATATATTAGGTAACACCTGGGAAAGATTTAGTGACTGGGTTAGGGTTGCCCTTTTATTGGATAGGGTAATCAGGTAAGCCTTCCCGAGCAAGAAGATAATATTTGAATAGAGATCTGAAGAAGGTTAAAGGGTAAGTCAAGCAAATACCTGATGAAAATGTTCTTAGCACAGGGTGCAGCAATATAAACACACTGAGCTGGGAATCTGTGTGGTTTGATTAAGAAATAGCAGAGGCCAATACGGCTAGAGGTGAGTTAAAAGGGAGAGTCAGGGAGTCCATAATTAATTGAGGGGAAGGGTAGTTGGAGATCAGGGCAAAAAGGAAAGTGGTCAGGGGCAGATCATGTAGAGTCTACTAAACCACCGTAAGTCCTTTTGGACAACTGGTTGGACTATGTATAAGATGTTAATTCACTGGAGAACTCTGAGCAGGCTGGTATCAGAACATGACCTCTCATATTATGAAGGATCAATATACCAGCTGTGTTGAAGATAGATTATAGGGTAACAACGGGCAGAAGAAGGAAGAATACTCCAAAAATTCGGGATAAGGATGGTGGTGACTTGATCTGTAGGTGCTAACAATTGGTTGGTCTGGATATAGATTGTAGGACACAGCTCATTCACTGACTGTAATAAATAACCAGTAAGCATATCAATTCTGGTAAGAGGCAAAGAAGCCCATGATTACCATTTTACTGACCTGTATACTAAAAGTCCTAGTCAACTCAGAAAGTAAAATGAATAATCATTGGAAGAAAAAAACTCATTATTCACAAATAATATAATTCATTTTTAGAAAATATGAACAATTCTAAATATATAATGGAGAGGGGGGAATTTAGTAAGTTTGCTGGTACTAAATTAATATTTAATAATTATTTGGGGCACTTGGGTGACTCAGTTGGTTGAGTGTCCAACTTTGGCCCAGGTCATGATCTTACGGTTTGTGGGTTCAAGCCCCGTGTCAGGCTCTGTGCTGACAGCTCAGAGCCTAGAGCCTACTTCGGATTTGTTTCTCCCTCTCTCTTTCTGCCCTCCCTCGCCCGCATTCTCTCTCTTTCTCAAAAATAAACATTAAAAAAATTAAAAAAGAAATAATAATTATGTTTCTATGGGATGCCTGGATGGCTCATCAGGTTGAGTGTTTGACTCTTGATTTTGGCTCAGGTCATGATCTCACAGTTAGTGAGTTCAGCACATCGGGCTCTGTGCTGACAACGTGGAGCTTGCTTGGGATTCTCTGTCTTCTTTTTACTCTGCCCCTCCCTTGCTCTCTCTCTCTCCTTCTCTCTCTCAAAAATAAACGTTAAAAAAGAAAGAATTTTTAAAAATAGAAAAATAATAATTTTGTTTCTACATACCAGCAACAGTTCATAAATATAGTACACATTTTGATGTCATTTAGAGTATAAAATATAAAAGAAAATATTTAGTAATGAATTTAATAAAATAGGTACAACAGCAAATGATATACTTCATTATAATAAATTAATGAGATCTTACATAAGTACAAGTTGTTTTTGATTGAGACTCAGGTAAAAATATATAAATGTTCTTTAACTGTGTCTATAAATCAACAGACTTGAGACTTTTTGTTTTTCTACTGTCTAGAACTTGACAAACTGGGAGACTAAAATTTATGAAGAAGAGCCAAGTTCCAGAATAGCTGTTAGACTCCTATTAAAGACATAGCACAAAGTTGGGACTCGACTTATCAGATATCAAGAATCATATATATTCATATATATAGTCATATATATTACTGACACATTGATCAATATGATGAAACTCAAGAACACAGAATTAATCTCAAAATTGAAGCTCATAGGAGTCTCTTACATAGTGTTCACTCTGCCAGCCATTACTCTATACTTATTAAGGATTAAAACTTCTTTAATCCTCTCAACATTATGAGGTGGTTCATTAATTCTCCGTATTTTACAAATTAGGATATTAAGGTGCAGAAATGTTAAGTAATTTGCTAATGAGTAGGGACGCCAGGAGTGCAACTTGGCAGGTTTGTTTGTTTGTTTGTTTGTTTGTTTGTTTTACTGACTCCATGTTCTTTACAACGTCCTGCCTTTCTGAATTATACACACACTTGTCAGAAGGGTACACACAACATCAATCATTACTGTAAACCAAAAGAAAAAAAAACTAAAAATAATATATGATTTAAAGTTTAGATATTTGTTAAACCCATCAAGAAAGCAAGACAATGATAAACTCATAGTTCTGAGTAGTAATTGCCTTTAAAAGGAGAATGAGGAAAGGAACCTGAAAAGCGTGCCTTGGGTAATTCAGCATTAATCATACCAATTTTATTCTTTACAACGGTATTCTCTGGGTCCTTATATATTGAGCTTAACTACAGTTTACAAATATTCAATTGGGTCTACTCAATCTTTAATAGAAACTTATTTTAAAAGTAAAATTGCAGAGCACCTGGGTCGCTCAGTCAGTTGAGTGTCCAACTCTTGATTTCAGCTCAGGTCATGATCTCGCTTTATGAGATCGAACCCCACCCAGGACTCTGTGATGACAGTGCAGAGCCTGGTTGGGATTCTCTTTCCCTCTCTGCCCCTCCCCTGCTCACACTCTCTCCTCGCTCTCAAAATAAAATTTTTTTTTTTTAGGTAAAATTGCAGGGGTATGAATTCTGACATTCTACATTTATAAAACCCATAAACCCTAAATTCTGAGGGAGGCCACCACATATGAATTATATATAGAAGTCAAATACAGAAAAGAAACTACAGCACCTAAAACTATAGGCAAAGAATTTGATTGGAAACATAAAACAATTTCATTTCAGTGGACATAAATAAGGGTAAATCTTTACTTTAAAAATATTACCAGGCTTATGTGCCAGAGGGTCTGCAAAGAACAAATGGTCTACAAATATTATACCATAGTTTATAGATTAGTGGACAAATTTAAAGATACTGGGAAAACATACTTTTAAGTTAGATCATTTTCAGCTGAATAAATGGCCTTATCAAAATGACACAGATTTTTTGTTAAAAAGAACCTTGTTAGGTGTTTCCACTGAAATGTCACTGGGATCTGCCATCAATCCTGTGTGATTTAAATGTTACTCTACATATCAAGGTTAGAGGTTATAGACATGCCTCTGGTTGACATGAAGTAGGAAGGAATGGTCGGCAAATCTGAAGTAAACTGAAAAGCTGATCTCAATGACTGAACAATAACAGCATGGGGTAAAAACAGACCTAAGGCTGTTTGGGAGTGGAAGGTAATAAAATACACATTTATGGTTACCAGATAAACTAATATGATCCAAGGACGAATTATTAGATTATAATATTTTAAGTGGATTGAAGTCGTAATTTTCACTGTATTTCATGCTAGAAAACCAGAAGTTGGAAACAGTGAATTTGGTAGGTGTCTGTCTGTCTGTCTGTATGTATGTATGTATACACTCATTGAACAAATATTTTATTGATTACCAAAATATTCTGATGGGGGAGGAAGATGGGGTTTTTATTCTTTATTTTCCTAGGGCTCAAACAAGCATTATCAAAAAGAAGCTTAGATGAAGATCATTTGCAACTCCTCTGAAGGTCAAAGCACAGCCTCAAGAAGAATCTGGTTCTCATTATTGAAGGAATTGAAGGAAGTTTGGTCAATTTCAGAATGTGTTTACAGTAAGAGGAATTTTAATAATAGATAAGTTATTGGAAAAGATGGGGCATGCTATAGTGAGGAAAAGCACAGATTATTTTTAACACAAACATAAGTAGATTTTAAATTCTATCTTTATTAGCTGGAAGAATTGGGGAAGTTAATTTACCACCTACAATCTGAACTATTATTTTCAGGGTCAGGTAAACTCAGAACTATTTCGCACTTTATAAAAACTCTTTCATATAATTCAAAATATCTCACAAGTTTTTGTATCACCTTCAAGATATGCAACATTTAAATATGAGAAACCCAGGGGCGCCTGGGTGGCTCAGTCGGTTAAGTGTCCAACTCAGGCTCAGGTCATGATCTCATGATTTGTGGGTTTGAGCCCTGCATCAGGCTCTGTGCTGACAGCTCAGAGCCCGGAACCTGCTTCAGATTCTGTGTCACCCTCTCCTGACCCCACCCCCCTGCTTATGCTCTATCTGTCTCTCAAAAATAAATAATAAACATAAAAAAAAGTTTTAAAAGAGAAACCTGAAGTGGCTCTATTTTAAATTTCCTACACAAAATACTGAAATGACTCACTAGATTGAATCAGTGGTCCAAGTAATTTACTCCCTTGTCATAAATTATACAACCACAGCTTTGTCTTGGCTTCATGGGAGGAGGAACATTCTCTACACCTTGACTGAGGGTTGGCCATGTGTCTTGCTTGGCCAATGGGATATTGGCTACTGTGAAGAGAACAGAAATGCTAAATGTTCTTTTTTTTTTATTTGGTCTGGCCCTCTTCTGTTTATATTCTCACAACGTGAAGATTCTGACCCAAGCACTCACTGTCATTTACAAGTTCCCAGGATGAAAACATTCATAATGACCTAACCTAGCAAACTAGAACCTGAAAGAGTTACCTAGCCAAGGACAGTCTTGATCAACCAAATCATAGTCAACTGGTAGCCACATGAGTATGAGCATAAACGCTTGCTATGGATGGACTCTTTTACAGTAATATGACAGTAGATGACTAACATGGGTGAATCTAAAAAAAGCAAAGAGTTTACAACTTTAGTTTTTTTTTTAATATTTACATTTGCATAGAACAATGTGTAAATTAGGATATATAATGTGGTCATTACATCACAACTAATGGGTTTTTTTTTAATGTTAAATCAAAGCCTTATTTTGCAAAAGAAATTGATTTCCAATAAAACATGACTTTCTGTCATGTGAATCTGCAAAATAAGTTTTCATCTATTCTAAATATTGTATTAGACAATTAAAAGAGGAAAAAATTATTTCTAGTAGGAATGTGAAAATAGCATAATTATTAGTTATGTAGTTTAAAAAACTCTAAAACTAGCAATTTATATAAAACATATATATGACAGACATCTTTTTACATACAATAATGACTGGCTAAGCCTAGCACATAAATATTATCCCACAGTATAGATGGGACCTAATGAGAACTTTGATTTGAGGTATTTACTTATAAAGTTTCAATTATGATGATTATTTCTTCTTCTCTATTAACACTAAAATAATAGCCAATTGCAAAGAATAAAGAGGCAGTATCTATTTTTAATATTTTCCTTCATGTTCAAATCTGTCAGTCAACTCTCTTCCATAACTTTTAAGCCATTTATATACACCCTTCTTATATTTCAACTTCCTAGTTATTTTCTATGAGCCAAAGAAGCAGAGATTTTGAGTGATTTTCCAAATAGTTCTTAGAACTGGATTTAATGTGAAACATTTAAATTTGATTTTAAAATCCAAGTCCAATTATTTCATTTTGTATGAGTTTAGTTTTAATGGATTCCATTAGAGAATTTTTTAAAACCTTAATATGCTCTACTCCTGTCTAAATGTGTATGTACTACATCTTACTCAACCAGTGCTATGTAATATATATGATTAACATTAAATATTAATATCCAAAACATGCTAAAAGCAAAAATGAAATCAATATTAACCATAGCAACAGACTTTTCCTTAAATCATCTATATTACATAATTGGTGTAGTATATTTTGTTCAGTTCAGGCATAACTGAATATCTATTACATACCATATTCTGCATTGCAAAGATGAATCCATCCCTATTGATTCCTTTAAGGGTTTATAATCTAAGTTAAAAGACAAATCAATAAATCAAATATGTTATAAAATGAAGGAGAGAGATACCATAGATTTCCATAAAGGAAGAGATGCTCCCCCGCCTCTTTCTGAAGTTGGAAAGAACTGAAAGGAGGCTTCCTTAGAAAATAATTAAGTTGTGTATTCAAACATGAGTGTGTATCATCAAAGAAAAATGGGAGTCATCCTGAAAACTGAAATAGAAGAGGAAAAAGAATGCATGTGTATATGTGTATGTGTGCTTCAAATGAGCCTGAAAAAGTAATGGATAGAACATGTGACATAGCATGTTTTGGCCCCCAAACTTCACTGTAAGGCTGATAAAAAGTAAAAACTAAGGAACTCAAACTAAGGGTGAGTTATAAAAACAGAAAAGAAGACCACTTAAGATACTAGCTATTTTGCAGGAAAAAATAATCAGAGCCCATATGAAAACAATAATGGAAGTATCTTTGAAAGACACTGAGAATTTAATTTATCTAGTCTTGGTGACTGATTAGGTGAGGGACTGGAGGAGAAGGACTGGGGAGACTCCCAGGTCAGAAATTTGCATGACTGGATGAAAGATGTTATTACTGCCTGTGGTGAAAAACAGAGGAGGTATCAGTCATAACTAAGAAGATGGACTGTGGCATCAGACACAACTGGCTTCCAGCCTCAGCTATTCCACTTAATAGTTTTGTGACCTTGCCATTAACTTTAGCTCTCTCAGAGATTTGGCATATTCATATGTAAAATGGAAAATATAATAGCTCCGTGGATTATTGAAGCATTAACTGTGATAATGTATGTAAAGTATGTAGTATAGTACCTGAGATTAAATAAACATTGAAAAACATTAGTCAATATTCGGGAAACATTTGGGAAACATTTAAAAACATTAGTCAATATTTGGGAAATATTGAGAGTAAATACAGGGGTATAGGAGCCACAGGCTCATTCTTAGGTCTTGGCGAAGTCTGAATGAAGTTCGAGGGATTGGACAGGGATTTAGATATCCATTTGGGAACATGTAGCATACACGTGTTCACTAAAATTATTAGACTGGTGATATTTCTCAGAAAGAATGTATCGGGTAAGATAAGCAAAGAGGTGTGGGAATTGGGGGGATTGTTAAGGTCTCAATGGGAAACACGCATGAAGGAAAACAAAGAAACGGGTATAGGAGGGTGTGGAATTATAAATTTTAATTATGTAAAGTGTAATGACAACAAACTATTCTAAGTATATTTGTTATAAGGACACAATTTAAAATAATAAATTTCCTTCATTTATTCTGTAATTCATTTCAACATTTGACAAGTATGTGGTTTTGCAGGAGACCGAGGGACAACTTTAAAGATAAGAGGAGCCACATCTCAGTTACTAACAAGTATTTTTTATATAAATATTATTTTTGGTCTGGGACTTCAGAGCCAATAATATCCTTATTAAATCTACAATAATTATTCTTTCATATTTGATGAACATCTTTAGTAGCATTTGGGTTTTTTTTTAATTTAATTATCAAGATCATTATCTTTTTTTAAATCAGCAAATACTTTATTTGCAAAATTCAAAGTTTAATCCTGAAAATGTAGCTCCCATGCAATGTCTCTCTACCCAACAATGAATTTAGTTGTGCATGACAATTTTTTGTCTTAGTCTGGATGAACCACTTTTTAACCATTCCCCATGCTAGATATCTGGTGGTTTGGATTGTGTTTTTAACTTTAGTTGGAATTTACATGGAATACTTCACAAAACCAAGGAATATAGACAATAGAATCACTGTTACAAGATTCAGAACATTTTCTATATTCCTGACAGTGTCACAATCCACTTTGCTGTCAGGACACTGACTGGAGAGTAGTGCAAAACAAAACAAAACAAAACAAAAAGGAAAAAAGAAAAATAAAAAAGCAAACCACAAAACAAAACAGCACCAGAACAAACAACAAAAACCAAACCCCCTCAAAAAAACAGATTAACTGCCTTCATGGCAATCTCTTCAGACCGGAGCATAGCTCTTGCGACAGACCTGAGACCCGGTGAAAATGCCCTGTATTCTATAGATTTTGTGAAATCCCATTCCCAGTTCAGAACTATACAGAATTGGTGCTGTGATAGTCTTAGTACAATTAACAATGACCAACCAACCCTGTTATTGTTAAAGCATTGATCACTGAGCACCTCATTACAAATTGAGTAACAAAATATTTTCACTTAATTATCAAGAATTTGCAAAGTCAGAGTCTGTACAAATGTGGAAATATTCTTATTTCAGAAAACACAGGAACTATAGGTGACAGTATCTCTGATTTAATTTATTCAGAACTTTTAAACAGTTTAAATACTCAGTTTAAATGAGTTATCCTTTCACGGACATATTTTGGGGTTTTCTTTGGCAATGGTCATAATGTATAACATTTCGGTTGGGTCATTTGATTAAATCAAGGCACATTATGATGTACCAAAATCCCATTGTCATGTTTACAAAATCACTTTCTCACTGACCAGTCAATGCTGTAATATGTGACTATTTTCATAAATCAAGGAAAGGCATCAGGAAATTAGCTTCCACTAAATAAAACTACTCCACATAAAAACATGCAACCATCCTCTTTAGTTTTGTTTGAACCAAAGGACATGACCCTCCATTAACTCTGCACTCACTGTTTCCCCATGAGATATGCTGGACAGCATGACTATCAGCTGTTGTAGTTAATAATCTTTGACCTTCAGCTACTGAACACAAAATATTTTTGCTGTGTCAATTGCACTTAATAATTGCAAAATTCTTTGTGTATTAATTAACTCCCCTCATGTTTTGGAACAGAATGGTCAGCATCAGTACCATTTCAGCTGTGCCAGTTAGGGAAGAAGGAAACAGAGTTAAGTGTTTTTTTCCAGGTCCTATGCTTGAAAGCCAGAGTGGTAACTTACAGAGAGCACAATGGGAAAATAAAATAACTAATTTATAATAATTATAGACAAGACAAAGAATGACAAGATACTTACTGAGAAAATTCAAGTTGTTAATTAATTTGACCTCAACACTAACAAAAATATTTCCAAGTACAGCTCTCCCAGGTATGTAATAATTAAAGAATGTTAATTGTAATGAGAACATCTATTAAAAAATAATGTACTATTTCACCATGATTTTAAAAAAGGTGTAGTTTAAAAGCTCCATTTTCTAACTGTATTCCCTTTCAGCACAACACCTGGAAAAAGTTCAACATGGCCCCGAATAAAACAGGTTATATTCATTTTATAGAAATCACAGACTCAGTAGATCAAAGATCCTTGAAGCCAATTAATTTATTGTTGCTATTTTAGGGACACTGTAAGAAACAACAATTATTTTCAACTATGTTTCTTATCAAATTTTACTATCATATCAGATTTTACTAGAATACTAGTAAATATTCTAAATGATATTTTTATATATTATGTCTACAAAGAATGAGACATTCACCATATATTGGGGAAGAAAGAAACGGGAGTTATGGCAGATGAAATATGTCCATGTTTTTCATCATTTATTTTCAGTGTAGAATGAGTGACTGGAAAATAGTAGGTGCTTAATAAGTATGCAATGATTGTATAAGAAAAAGATTAAGACACAATATATTAAGTCTTGTGAGTACAACTGTACAGATCTACAAATACAAATAAGTATGCCGAAAGAATGGAGATAAATGGGGACACTTTCAGCGAAAATTTAAAAATTAGATAGAGTTTTTGGGGCTGCTGGGTGTTCAGTTGGTTAAGCATCTGACTCTTGGTTTCGCCTCAGGTCATGATACCACGGTTGGTGAGTTCGAGACCCACATCGGACTCTGTGCTGACAATGCAGAACCTGCTTGGGACTCTCTCTCTCCCTCTTTCTCTGCTCCTCACATTCTTACTTGGTCTCTCTCTCAAAATAAATAAACTTAATTTTTTAAAAAAAAATATAAGAATTGGGGTTTTAAATAAGAAATTAGAATTTCAGACTCCTTTAAAAATAGTATTATTTATTGTGTGGAGAGGTGTGTTCAGGAACCAAGTTAAATTGAATTGACAATGTAAGGACATGACAAATATTTATCAGGGAAAAAAAATGAGGGATGCCTGGGTGGCTCAGTCAGTTAAGAGTCCAACTTTGGCTCAGGTCATGATCTCCCAGTTTATGAGTTCAAGCCCTGCATCAGGCTCTGTGCTGACAGCCCAGAGCCTGGAGCCTGCTTCAGATTCCAGTCACTCATTCTACACTGAAAATAAATGATGAAAAACATGACATATTTCATCTGCCATAACCCCCTTTTCTTCCCTTTCCAATATATGGTGAATGACTCATTCTTTGTAGACATACTATATGAAAATATGGTCATTTAGAATATTTGCTAGTACTCTAGTAAAACCTGATATGATAGTACAATTTGACAGGAAACATAGTTGAAAATAATTGTTGTTTCTTAGTGTCCCTAAAATAGCAACAATAAATTAATTGGCTTCAAGATCTTTTATCTACTGAATGTGATTTCTATAAAATCAATATAACCTGTTTTATTCAGATTCTGTGTCTCCTCCTCTCTGCCCTCCCATGCTCATGCTCTGTCTCTTAATAATAAATAAATGTTAATTTTTTTTTAAAAAGAGAAAAAATGAATCCTGATTATGGAGGGCTTAGAATACTTTATTTCAAAAGACGATCTAGAAGAAGGAAGGTAAAGAGAAAAGAAAGGAGGGAAGGAAGAAAGGAAAAAGAAAGCCACTACAGAATAAAGCTTAGTATTTCAACAAATGAAAAAGCAGTGAATGTGCTCATAATATAAAGCCACACAATCTTGTAATAAAATTTGCATTTATATTTAGCAAAGTACTGCAATGAGAAGGGATTCTAAAGATTTTTCCTGTAAGAATTTGTTAGTTCTCTGTTAAAATGCACAACTTTTTTAGAGGAACACTCAGTGTGTATCTAATTATCATCTTATTACTATTCTTACCCATATTCTATTCACACATATTTAATTTTTGCTTTTTCAGGACCAAAATTCTTAGGCCTGTTATATCTTCTAGTTCTTGAATGGGGAAAATATTCTGGAAATGGAAAACAATCACATTATTAATAGATTTATAAATTACTGAAAACTAGAATGTCCTAGAAGGACAAGAACTAGATCAAGGAGAATAATCTTACTAATAAGGAGATGTGTTTATTCAGTGATCATTTTTCAGTTGTCATTATCTCTCTGCAAATGTAACAATTTCAATAGGGATATTTCACAAGTACCTCTTTCTGTCAAAGGGGCTGTATTTACACTCACTATAGGAACTTCACTAGCAAACCATGAATCTCACCTTCCTTCTCTCTACTTCTCACTTATACAAAGTCAACTGTGGACGCAGGCAAGTCTGTAGGGCAGCTCTCTCAATGCAAAGTTCCAACTTAGCTCTTGCTTCCCTAATTGCTAGTTGAGATGACAGCTGAAAAAAAACTGGAGCATAAAAGCCCAGTAATTAACTCCTCCCACATAGAAGTGATTGTCCCCCATGGGTCAAATTCCATTTGGTAAATAAAGTCAGGGGCCAGCTAATGTCAGTGTTGTTGAAACCACAATCTTCCTTTGTTCCTAGGAAGCAGGGGGGTGGGGGGGTGATAGTTGTTAGTCAATTGCAACAATGTCCTCAAAAGAATTGTGTGATTCTTTCCTTCAAAAGAAATTACATACAAGGTGCCCTGTGTAACCAAAACTTCAAACAGAACAAGAAGAATTAGACCGGAAAAAAAGATGCCTAAAGGGAAACCACTGCATGAACTAGGCAGAGAAAAGCGAGATCAGAGAAATACAAATCAAAATCTCAATGAGATATGACCTCACACCAGACAGAATGGCTAGTGTGAAAATGCACATACACACACACAAACACACACACTCACACGAAATCATGAGTGTTGGCAATGATGTGGAGGAAAGGAAACTCTTGTGCACCATTGGTGGGAATGCAAATTGGTACAGCCCCTATAGAAAACAGTAAGGAAGTTCCTCAAAAAGTAAAAAATAGAACCACCATATGATCCAGCAATTCCACTTCTGGATATTTATCTGAAAAAAAGGAAAAAAAAAAACTCAGAAATGCTAATTCCAAAAGATATACGCACCCCATGTTCACTGCAGCATTATTTACAACAAACAAAAGCTAGAAGTAACCAAAGTGTCCATCCGCGCAAGAACAAACAAAATGTGCTACATGCAGGCACATGCAGGAACTGGAGTATTATTCAGCCATGAAAAAGAAAGAAATCCTGCCAATTATGACCACATAGATAAACCTTGAGGGTATTATGCTAAGCAAAATAACTGAGACAGAAAAAGACAAATGCTACATGATGTGACTTATGTGCAGTCTTAAAACAGCAAGTAAACAAACAAACATGAACTCATAGATACAGAGAACAGATCAGTGGTTGCCATAGCTAGGTGGGGGAGAGGGTTGGCCAAATGGAGGAGGGGGTCAAAAGGTACAAATCTCAGTTATAACACAAATGAGCCCTGAGGATATAAAGTACACCATGGGGACTACAGATGACAATATCATATGCTTGAAAGTTGCTGAGAATAAATCTTAAAGGTTCTTATCACGCATACAAAAAATTCTAAGTGTGTGATGATGTATGTTAACTACACTTAATATGGTGAATCATTTTGCAAATACATTGTAAAATTTAGTAAAGGGAAACCCCATTAAAGTGGTCTTGGGATGCTAGAAGGGGAGGTTGAAGGGGGAGATCTACTACTCAATTTAATTACACAAGAGGGGCACCTAGGCGGCTCAGTAGGTTAAGCCTCTGACCTCGGCTAGGGTCATGATTTCATGGTTTGTCAGTTTGAGCCCAATGTCAGGCTCTGTGCTGACAGCTCAGGGCCTGAAGCCTGTTTCAGATTCTGTGTCTCCCCCTCTCTCTCTACCCCTTCCCCACTCTCTCTCTCTCTCAAAAATAAGTAAACATTAAAAAAAAAAAAAAGTAATTACAGAAGAATTGTCCATTACAGACCCAACAAAAGAATCCTCAAGGGGAAAGAATCATCAATTATAGGACCCAACAGGAAAAGATGTACACTGTGTCTTCTATAAGAAACTGACCACCTCACCAACTCAGCCAATGAGAAAAGGGCATCACCCTGAACTCTTGATTTTCTCCAAAGGATTTTTGTTCAGAACAACCCCTCCCAACTTCCCCCTTCTTCTCCATAAAAAAACATTCCCCTCTTTTGTTTGTTGGACTTGCCTATGGTTTTGCATAGCTTGCTCGTCCTAGATTGCAATCTCTGATATTCCCAAATTAACCCATCTTTTGCTGGTAAAATAATTGGCAGTTTTAATTTTTGAGTTAACAATATGCATATGTCATATCATTATACTGTTCTTCTAAAACTAATAAAACATTATATGTCAAATATATTTCAATTTTAAAAAATGTTAAAGCAATATGAACAAAAGCAATAATGGAAGTTTATTTTAGGCTTCAGTGGTTATTCAAAAACATAGTAAACAAAAATTTTGTTTCTCTGCAACAAAACTGCCACAATTGTGTTGTAGGAAGTTCTGGAAACTGTAAGTAACCAAATAACTGATGAAGTTACCCCACAAAGGTCACTATTACTATCCCAACTGCTTTCATGGGAACTTCAAAATTGCGACTAATACAGAATACTACACTAGCAAATTTTCTTAAATTTCTTATCTGAACTTCTTCAGCTCCAATGGAGTTATCATTTAATGGGATACGTGGATTAGAGAAGAATGTTGTATCAAGAAAAAATATTGTAAAGAATAATATCATATAAAGTCCTTTGTAGACAGGGTTTTGTTGTGTCTGTAGCTATATATATACTGCTTAGGACAGGGTCTGGCATATATTAGATCACTAAATAAATGTTTATTAAATGAAAAACTTGAATGAAAATAAAACCTCAGTTAATCAGCTTCAATATAAAGAATCCCAAATACCTAAGGATAAAATTTTGAAATTTCAGGGATTATTAGGCCTCCGAGCCTGCTGCCACATGTCAGATAAACATCTTGTATTACCCAGAAATATAAGTGAGAATACCAATAGTTTGTTGACATTTTACTCATGTTAAAACATGTTATTATCATGAAGAGGGAAGTGAAAGATCACATCTTTTTCCATGTACATTCTGGATAAGCTCTAGTGATAGACATTTTAATCCATATTGCTTTTTTATTATTCCTATACACTAGAACAGACTAAAAACAGACTGATTAAATATAATAAGCTACTAAGCATTAAAATATAACTTACATGGAAACTGCATTTAGATGTGGAACCATAGCCTTATCAAGTTAGGTAGAAGCCCCATTTTCCTAACTGCTTTATGGGGAATCTAAACATAAAGGTGCGTTTGGATGCCAACGTGAGGAATCACCGGCTATGCTGTGCTCAATCAGCTTGGTGAAGCTGGGAGGAGGTTTCTCAGATTCCCCTTCCATATGGTACTGATGAGAACCGACTAGAAGCACAATTTGGAAGACACGGGTGAAAAAGCAACCATTATTCTCAAAGCCCATTGTGGACAGATATTCGATGAGCAGACCCAGAGACGAACAAGGGGCCCAGCTGGTCCTCACCATGCTGAATTCCTCCATTAGCTCTTATTCTTGACGGCTGGCCACAAGGATGAACAGCGACCTCAAGCCCACCCACGCCTATTTTCTTAGCTACAGACCCACAGAGGCAGTTGTTCGCTGGGACTACAGCTCCCCAAAGACCCCTATGGGAGCACCTCATCATGACCCACCTCCTCAGTGGTCCTACTGCTTGGATTCCCCGATTTCCTTGCCAACTGTGACTGATCCACCCCCACTAGTGCTTCAGTCCGAAGGGGTAGAGGCGTCTTCTCTCTGAACCTCAATACTCCCCTTCCAGACTCTCAATTCCCCAGCTCACCATCAACTGTGTAAATTCATGCTAAAAATTAATCCCTTGTTCCCATGAAATTTAGAGTCAGCTCTGCTATTGTGACTAAAGCCTGATTTAGTACACTGACTCAACAGCGTATAAATATGGAAACAATAGTAACAATACCTTCCATTAAAGGCAGTGCTATATAGAATGAATACTTGTGTCCTTCAGATTCCTATGTTAAAATCCTAACCCTCTATGTGTTGGTATTAAGAGGTGGGGCCTTTGAGGGATGATCGGGTCGTAAGGGTGGAGCCCTCATGAACGGGATTAGTGCCCTTCTAATGAAGATCCCAGAGAGCTCTCTCCCCTCTTACACCATGTGAGGACAGCAAGAAGACCACTGTCCATGAATCAGGAAGTATGGCCTTTACCAAACACTGAACCTTCCAGCACCTGGACTTGGACATCCTCGCCTCTGGAACTGTGAAAAATAAATGTTTGGGATTAAGCCACCTAATTAATGGAATTATCTTATGGTAGCCCAAACAGACTAAGACAGGCATGTCAAGGAGAATTTGCTTCAAGGTCAATACTCATTTCATTAAATGTATATTTTAGCCTTTTATGGAATTTTTCTATTTAAAGTTTAGGGGGTTGTGGTGGTTGTTTTTATGTTAACATAACATAATGCTGTTCACCAAATGTATTTGGTGGTTTTTTATTGGTTTTATTTTTTCTAATTCTTTATTCTAAATCCAAGTTAGTTAACATAATGATTTCAGGAGTAGAATTTAGTGATTCATCACTTACATATAACACCCAGTGCTCATCCCAACAAGAGTCCTCCTCAATGCCCATAATCCATTTAGCCCATCCCCCCCCACCCAACACCCCTCCAGCAACCCTCAAGTTTGTGCTCTATATTTAAGAAGTCTCTTACGGTTTGCCTCCCTCTCTGTTTTTATCTTATTTTTCCTTCCCTTCCCCTATGTTCATATGTTTTGTTTTTTAAATTCCACATGAGTAAAATTATATGATATTTATCTGTCTCTGGCTTATTTTGCTTGGCATAATTTACTCTAGTTCCATCCACGTTGTTGCAAATGGCAAGATTTCATTATTCTTTATTTTATTTTCTTGGTGTGTCCTAGACTGCTTGTAACAAGTTAGAAAAATTAAGTAGAGGGGTGCCTGGGTGACTCAGTTGGTTAAACGTCCAACTTCGGCTCAGGTCACGATCTCGCGGTTCGTGTGTTTGAGCCCCACGTCAGGTTCTATGCTGACAACTCAGAGCCTGGAGCCTGCTTCAGATTCTGTGTCTCCCTCTCTCTCTGCCCCTCCTCCACTCATGTTCTCTCTCACTCTTGTTCTCAAAAATAAACATTTTAATTTAATGAAAAATTACGTCAGTAAATATTATATTGATATATTTGTAAACGGAAAATATTTACACTTTATATAAATGCATATAATTCTTATACTTCATAAATATCATTTAAATTTTACTTGTCTCTCCCTCCCTCCCCACCCATTGCTCTCTCTCTCTCTGGATGTATGTGTGTATATATGTAAGTGTTCCTATGTCTAATTTACATTTGAAACGACTTATTCCACAAGGAATTTACAAACTCCACTTAGTAACAACCACGTGGACATATAAGGAGACGCTTGTTTGCACACCCACACATTGATCTTGGTTTGTAAGTGGCTGAACACTCAAAAGTGTAAAGAGTAAAGTGCATGAAGTACATGAATATCGGATGGAAAAAAAACAGCAAATCAAGGTCATTTTTACCTTGTTTATCCTCTTGAAAAGGAGGCTTCAGAAAAAAAAAAACAGGTTAAAACTCTGATTTCAGTTCATCAAGTGCAACTGAGACCACAAAATGAAAGTTATACACAAGCCAGAACACAGAAAATGCCACTGAGGTTTCATTTCCAAGTTCTAAGATCCAGCAACATTTCTCTCATTATAAATGAATATAATGAAGATTATTTATAATATTATATTATTATTATAATATTATAATATTATAATATTATAATATTCATTATAAATGAATATAATGAAGATTATTTATAATATTCTTTTTCCTTAAAGTGAGGATGTGTGCTCACTCATGAGTGAATGTATGGTCATATAACACACAAAAGTCACGTAACCAATCTGGAGTGATGTGGTCATTCGTTTATTTATATACACAAAATCTATTTATGTATATGGCAAGCATTTACTATGTGCTAGTCTGCCAGACACTAGTCTTATCTCCTGAGATATAGATCAGCACATAAGATGTAAAGATCCCTGTTCTCCAAGTGCTTTAAGAAAGAGAAAGTAGCAATAAATAATAATCACGATGTGGAAAATGAACAATGTAAAAGAGGATAAAGCCGGTTTTGTCGTCTGAGGGTTTTGTGCAACTGGCACTACTATTGAAAGAGTGGTAAGGACAGACCTCGAAGAGAAGGGCAACTTGCACAAAGACACTTGTGGGCAGCTAGCCTAATAGGCATCCAGTAGGCAGAATTCCAGCCAGAGGGACTGGCTAGCGAAGGTGTGACTTAGCCTGGTCAATTTCAGGAAAGGCCAGAAGAGAGCTGTGTGAGCAGAATGAGACAAGGGAAGAAGGTAGGGAGAACGGATCAGAAATAAAATGAGGCAGCACAGATCACACAGACCCTTGGCATTTCCTCTTGAGGTAAATGGAGAGCCATCAGTTGATTTTGAACACAGTTGAAACATGATCGAACATATTTTCAAAGGAAAGCCCTTGCGTTTGAGGCTCATCTTTGGAGGGCTAGAAGAATTTTTACCACTAGAATCATGGTGATAACAGTGAATCTGCTGGGATTGGTAAGATTCTACATATGCTTTGGAAGTAGAGAGGATTTCCTGGCAGATGAGATGTTCAATGTGAAAGAAATAGAGGATGTGAGAGAGTCTGAGAAATTTTAACTTGAATGAAAGAAAGCATGGAGTTTATCAACAGACATGGTAAAATCTCAGACTGGAATATATATTTGTCAGTGAAGACTGAGAGTTCATTTTGGACATGTGAATTTGAGAGGTCCTTTGGGAACCCAAGTATATCATGTGCCAAGAAAGCAGTTGGGGAGAGGAGATTAGATTTTGGGAGATCTGAGCTATAGATGTATATCTGGGAGTTGTCAACATATGGTGTTTAAAACTATGAACTTGGATTAGATCACTCTCTGTGTGGGTGTAGATAGATAGGAGAAAATGAAAGCTGCCTCAGTATTAAGGGGAGAAGAGAAGATACCAGCAAATAAAACTGAGAAGAGACTGCTAGAGATCAAGGATAAAACCAAAGGTGTGTGGGCATCTGAGAATTCAAGTTTCAAAGATTGTTTAGGAAAGAGAAATTAACTGGGTCAAATAATCATTGAATAAATTAAGGACAGAGAATAATCTTCTATGTGTTCAGGTTTCTATGAATTGGTATGAGTCTGAAGAATACATAGGAAACCGCTAGTGTGAGCTGTTATCCCTGGGAAGTGAGATAACAGGTGAGCAGGAAGGGAGAGGAAGAATTCAGTTCAACATACTCAGCAATGATTGACTTTCTTCCCCATGGGTGTGGATCACACTTATAATGAAATATGAAAATATGCCTAAACTAGAAAAATAATAACCATCTAGGTGACAAAATAAATTAGATAACAACTGATGAAAATATCAAACAGGTTAAACTTGAAAAGTAAAAAAAAAAAAGAAAAAAGAAAAATACAAATCCTCAAAAGAGTATCCATGGAAGCATAAGAGAATCTCAAACTCTAGTCAATCATTGCTTGGATTGAGCATTACCTCCAGATGACTTCTTTAAAAATGTAAACATGTCATCTCAGATGGACAATGTGTAATAGGTAATCTCAAAAGTATTTTAAGTGGCAGATGGCTCAAATTATTAAACATACACAGATAGCTAAGAAAAAGCTGTATGGAACGTAAGAGAAATAACTACTCTGTAACTCTGTGAATGGGGAAGATTGGTTGTAGAGTCAAGAGGAGGGCTCTCCAATCCAACACAGGCTGTCAATGAAGGACACAGCCCACAAGAGTTTTTCCCAAGAAGTACTGTAATGCCACTGACCACTGTGGAGACTTATACTAGTTAGAGACCAGAGCCAGGTCAAGTAAATAACCTGGAATCAAGTATGAATCAAGGATCCATTGCCTCTCCAGGCCAAAGGTACATGGTAAATCAGATATAAGGCAAGAGATCTCTAGAGTGGTGAGTTACAAGGTCAGCAGTTGCCCTAAAACTGTAGATGAAATCTCGGAATAAAACCAGAAGTGCTGGGGTGCCTGGGTGGCTCAGTCGGTTAAGCATCAAGACTTCAGCTCTGGTCATGATCTCTCAGTTAGTGAGTTCGAGCCCCACATCAAACTCTCTGCTGACAGCTTGGTGCCTGCTTCAGATTCTGGGTCTCCCTTTCTCTCGCCACCCCCCCCTCCACACACACACACACACACACACACACACACACACACACACACATTCATTCATTCTCTCTCTCTCTCTCTCTACTAAACATTTTTTTTCAATATATGAAATTTATCATCAAATTGGTTTCCATACAACACCCAGTGCTCATCCCAAAAGGTGCCCTCCTCAATACCCATCACCCACCCTCCCCTCCCTCCCACCCCCCATCAACCCTCAGTTTGTTCTCAGTTTTTAACAGTCTCTTATGCTTTGGCTCTCTCCCACTCTAACCTCTTTTTTTTTCTTCCCCTCCCCCATGGGTTTCTGTTAAGTTTCTCAGGATCCACATAAGAGTGAAACCATATGGTATCTGTCTTTCTTTGTATGGCTTATTTCACTTAGCATAACACTCTCCAGTTCCATCCACTTTGCTACAAAGGGCCATATTTCATTCTTTCTCATTGCCACGTAGTACTCCATTGTGTATATAAACCACAATTTCTTTATCCATTTATCAGTTGATGGACATTTAGGCTCTTTCCATAATTTGGCTATCGTTGAGAGTGCTGCTATAAACATTGGGGTACAAGTGCCCCTATGCATCAGTACTCTTGTATCCCTTGGGTAAATTCCTAGCAGTGCTACTGCTGGGTCATAGGGTAGGTCTATTTTTAATTTTTTGAGGAACCTCCACACTGTTTTCCAGAGTGGCTAAAATGAACAAATCAGGAGACTATAGATGCTGGAGAGGATGTGGAGAAATGGGAACCCTCTTGCACTGTTGGTGGGAAAGCAAACTGGTAAATAAACATTTTAAAAATGTTTAAAAAATAAAAATGGAAAGTGCTAAACTACCAGCATTTTTTTAGTATGGGACCAGATAAATCTGGTTGAAAATATCTTGAGAACTAAATGATGGGGAATACAGACTATGAAAGGTCTCTGTATTTTTGTAATTAGTCATGAAAACACTCAAATTGACTTGTCAAGATAAAATCTTCTGATACAGTTTAATAAAATGAATTTTAAATAATGAGTAATAAACCAAAGGTAAAGTAAAAAAAATGTCTTCATACATTTTGTAATGTTTTTACATTCCTTTAAGTTCTCTCAGAGATAGGCAGGTATATTTTTTTTGTTTGTTTTTGTAAAGAGAATTTTGGCACTATCTCTGCAGGCTAAACTTATTCTCTTACTTTCGTGGAGTTTAAAAAACTTACCCTGGCATTAAAAAATGTAAGAGTAAATACATTTACAAAAATTGGTTAAGTAACCATTAATGAAAATATCTTGGCTTCTGTGTTTAAGTTATTAGTCATAGCTTTGTGACTAGAAAGCAGAATATAATAATTTTTCAGGGTAGTTCTCTGTGAATCCACAATGCTCGGGAAGTTTTCCCAAGTCTATTTGTAAAAACACTCATAATTTACTAGTTCTCCATGGTGACATGAACTAATGGACCATCTTTAAATAAATTCACTTAGAGATCCGGAATATGGCACAATGCTCTCTTTTTCTGTAGCACTGTAAAATTAGCATCAAACACAGAAGAAGTCACCATTCTTCACCTCCCCCATGGTTGTCATCTCTGCACCGTAAATCACAGAGCAAGAATAAATGAAGTTGTTTTTCTCCTGTCATTCATATTTCATATAGCTTTCTCTATAGTGTAGAAGTATTTCATTTTTAGGAAGGATTAATGCCAAAGGGTTTATTGCCTTCTATCAGAAACATTTAGCTAGCTTTAGAGATGTTACTGACGAAGTTGCTTTTAACATTTGTGTCTGTGTGCACACATGCATACACTGTGATAAACATGCAATGTGAGGGCATCACAAAAACGCTTTAAAATACATTTAAAATATATTTCCAGTGAATTTCCCTTAACTTTCAAGATTTCTTAGCACGGACATGTGCCTGTAAAAAGGAAGCAATCACCATGGCTGGCATTATAAAACAGATCTTTGGCTCCTTGATACAACATTTATAATTGATGTAACTTTTTTTTTTTTACAGTTAAATTGAATCAGTTAAAGACTGATTCCATGTCCCACTTTTGTCTCTCCGTATGTCTGTCTGCATACCTATGTGTATGTGTGAAAAGGAGCAAGTAGATGGTAGACATGAATGTAATTTTAGGGATGCTTAATTGAGGATGGGGAGAAACATAGAGAAAGTCTGGGTTTCTTTTCAAGAAAATACCAACATGAACTCTTGAATAAGCAGCTGATATTGTCATGATGAAACTGACCCTTAGCTGAAATTTCATACTCTTGGCAAAAATAATTCATCTGCAGTTGTAAGTCATAATGCTTCATGGACTTGCACATTAAGATTTCCTGTAATGACTTGGAAATCCACAGGAACAAGGGAAGGGGTCTAACCCATTATTTGGTTGTGATAACATGACCCACATGAATGTTAGGGGATAATGGGCAACTTAGCTCACTGCAAATCAAACAGCTCCATGATCCATCATTAACCTAAGTGAGCCTTCGTTTATTGAAGTAGCCCTCTAAATGAATAGGTCACAGCCTATATAAAAGCTCAGAGATTTGTTAATGTTCCAAGGACTTAGAGTCTATTAGATCAGACGGCCTGAGCATGTACAAAATTATAGGCGCTTTGGTAACATGCTTTAGCGTATATATAAATATTTTAAAGAATATTCTTTGAAACTTGGTTTAAACAGGGCACGCTGCATTTGTGACATTATCCTGCACAAATGTGGATATGTGTCAAGTTGAAAAGGAAAAGAAAGGACTCTGTAGAGAGATACTCCACAAGAGGAAATAAGTTTCCACTCTAAACCGACTTTCATAATGCAATTAACTCCATAAGGGAGAATGGAATTTTGAATACTGTTCAAATTAAGGCAGTGCAGTTAGAAGCAGCAGCAATTGAGGAAGAATTAGCAATGCCCTTCTGAAGGGAGCTACTGAATTAAACCTTGGAGGGCTTTAAGATTAAGCCATTTAATTGTTACTTTAGGAGCTCTGGACTCTGCATAGACACGAGTCCAGGTGTTAATGCTGATTCTCCTCTGTTCTCTCCAGATAACAAAACTGCATCTCAGAGCCAATTAAGACAAATCCTTAAAGGCCTTTCCCCCCTTTTTTAGTGCATTCTGGGAGGTTTATTTTAATTGTGGACACCATAGGGAATCAGGGACATTATACGTAGTGATACAGTATTGAATCTTGAGTTAAAAAGATAACTAGTACTTGTCCAAATTATTCTGTATTAACTTTAAAATCATTTTTTCTTTGGTCGGCTGACACTCAAATTCTATTCTTTTATTCCCTTAATAATCTTAACAGAACACGGGTTTCCGTACTGAATACGAACAAACGGCATGCCTAGCAATTATTACACTTACAAGCCAAGTTATATGCATAATACATTACTATAAAAATTCACATAATTCACAAGTATGTCTCCCTCTCCTCCCTAAAGATTACCACTCTTATCATCATGTAAATCGTCAAACTCCTCCTAGATGCATGTGTATGCTTAAGTAAATTTATGTACCCATATACTTTCTTTCTTTCTTTCTTTCTTTCTTTCTTTCTTTCATTCATTCATTCATTCATTCACCAAAACACTAATGGAGGGCTCCTACGTGCTAAGCACTACTGTATGGCTTCCCTCCTGTGGTCTCCATTTTCTTTAGGAAGACAGACGATGTAACACAGTATCATGTAAGCTGAAACAGGTCCTATTTAAAGAAAATTAAATATGGATAAAGGTAAAGATAATTCTGAGAAAGGAAATGCTATTTATAGACCGTAATTAGAAAATGTAGCTCTGAAGTAAGAATATTTAAACCGAAATCTACATAAAGAAAAGGATGAATTGGGTGACTGCAAAGTCCCTGTGGCAGGGATGAACTCAGCATAATGAGAAAGAAAACGGAGGGGTTACACCAGATATTGCCTTTAAAACACAGGAAGTACTTAGTGATATTGGCTGTCTGTACATTGAATTGGGGTCAGGGGAGGAGATAAAAGTAGAAGCAGAAAGACTAGTTAGGAGGCTGTGACGATAGTGGTTGTATCGAGACTGGTAGAGGTGGCGGTGACTGGATTAAAGATGTACTTAGGCAATAAGGCCATGAAGCCAGCAGATCTAATACTGGCACTGTTCAGGGCGAGAAGAGAGGAAAGCAAGGTCTCGGGGTTGACTCTAATTCTTAAGAAATTAAATGAATAATTATATAATTTACTGAGATGAAGTAGATTAGGAAAATGAAAATATTTAGTTGTGGTGATAAGGAGCAGAAATGCAAAGCTTGGTTTCAAACAAGTTATGTTTAACAGGACTGATACATGTTGCTACGGACTGCATGTGTTTCCCTGAAGGGCGGGGCATACAGGTTGAATTGCTAACTCCCAATATGATGGTATTTGGAGGTGGGGCCAATGGGAAGTAATTAGGGTGAGATGCGGCCATAAAGGTGGGATCCTCATGATGGGATAACTGCCCTTATAAGAAGGGAGAACACAGAGCCTGCTCCCATGCTCTGTAGCAACACCAAGAAGTCATATGAAGACACAGTGAAAAGAAAGCCATCCACAAACCAGGAAGAAAGCTGTTGTGGTAGGGTCCCCTTCCTAAGGGAAGGAAAAAACAAAACAAACAAACAAAAAAAACCTGAAGGCAACCAGGTTATACACATATGTGACAACATCCCTCAGGACATTGTAACATGAAACCACTTCATCAGACTCCAAGTTTGTATGTTATCATATATGGGAGACAAAGAAATGGAAAATGTATTTTAAAAAACTACACCACATGGCATTCAGGGATCAGTTCTTCCGGTAGGAACCCAACTGAGCAGTGCCAGCAGGAATAAATTGCTTCCTGGAAAGAAAAGCCTCAGGGTCACGACTCTATGCGAGAATCCATCTACACTTTCACCAGGAACCCAATCAGCCAGCACCTCAATTTTGGACTTCTAGCCTCCTGAGTGGTGAGAAAATAAGTTTCTGCTGTTTAAGCCACCCAGGCTGTGGTATTTATTTCTGGCAGCCCAGCCAGCCCAATACAGATGTGCAAGTGGAAACACTGGGTAGGCATCTGGAGATTAAAGTCTGAATTATCAGAACAAAGATTGGAGACAAAGACATACATTTGGAAATGGGCTTTCAAATGGCATTAGAACCTGTACTACGGGATGGCATTACCTGTTCAGTAAGTTTCTAGGTATGTGAGCAGGACCTAAGACTGGGCCCAGGGATACTCTTGACAGTTTCTATTTATAGGTGTAAAGACAGAGAACTCGGCAGAGGAGAATGAGAAAAAGGAGCCTGTGAGAAAAGAATAAAATCAGAAGAAAATGACAAGCACATGGAAATATTTCTGCAGAAAATAATCCAAGTATTAGAACCGCTAGGTTTTGAATTTTGATGGATGCTGCCTAATTTCCCTGCAAAAAGATCCCACAGTTTATAATTAGACAAAACCCTAGGAGGTGGACCTATGTTTTTGTGGTATGATTGTGTATTCTGAATATGCCTGACATTTTTGTTTTTCAAAAGTAATACCTACATGACACCACTGCTGTGTCTAGGGCAGATCACATCCCATGTATTTTCATTTATACCATTTCTTTCATCACCAGTGTTATATAATCACAGGCATATAAAATTCCTTGTTAAATAAACACATGAAATACTGAGATTTGAATGTATTATGAAATAATCGTTTTTTAATGTTTATTTACTTTGAGAGAGAGAGAAGGGAGAGAATGCGTGCATGAGAGCAGGGAAGGGGCAGAGAGGGAGAGAGAGAGAGAGAGAGAGAGAATCCCAAGCAGACTCTATGCTCAGTGTGAAACCCAATGCAGGGCTCAATCCCACAAACCGTGAGATCATGACCTGAGCAGAAATCAAGAGTTGGACGCTTAACTGACTGAGCCACTCAGGCACCCCAGAATAACTGTCTTTTTAATTCTTCATTTAAAATTTATATTATTTATATTTAGTATACACATGAATCTGCTGTGTGTGCCAGATTACTTGACACAACTTAATTTTGGTTGTAATAGCTACGATTCTAACACTGGACTTCCTTCCATGTAATGATCTTATAGTGGTGACCTTCTAGTAGTCAGTTTAGTACAAATATCAGATAATGATTTAGATAATGAGGTATCTCACTGTGAAACACCATTCTATTTCAGAGAAGTATTCTTGGCTTCCCATTCTTGTCTAAGTAAACATATAACATAAAAACCTTGCCAAGAGCTTATGTTTTCACTTTTTACCCATGATCCTGTTGCTAATAATTAGGGAAAAGTAGAGTTTCAGGAACCATTTTGCTTTTAAAATAGTCTGAAATCACACTTGAAGTAGGCTTCCCTTCCTGGAAATAAACATTGACCCACAAAGTCCTAGGAGGACATTTCCTTTCAGATACAATGTTGATTACTTCCTTGTTACTTCAAGTATTCCACATTCTCTCTTCAGAAATAGTTTTAAAAACATCATACTATTCAGTGCTAATGATAACACCCCAACATTTTTTCCTAGGGGCAGTCTTTTCAAGTTAATTTCCCCTACTTCTCAATATTTACCAAACATCTGGATCTCTTTCAATTAAATTTAAAAGTATTACTTTAGATAAATTAAATTAACATCACATTTTGGTTGATTACTTCCTAACAATCCTTTTTGACATTCAAGACATTAATAAATGCTGAAATGTGAGCTAAAATTATTTGATATTTGGCTTTTGAATACTATTTCACTTGTGTTATTAAAATTAATGACATCTTCTAATTGTATATTCCACCTATGCCCTGGATATTATAAATTTTAATCTTCTCTATATGGCTTCAAAAACTCAGGAGCTCTCTGGGTTAAGTTGAAATTGGCCCTGGACATGGAGGGCAAGGAGAGAGATTGGTATGTGGCAGATTTGGCAAGTAAGAAACTTCTGCATGAGACTTGTTATGGGTGCCCACAAGATGAGTTAATCTCTGCATCTGCCTGACAGAATCTTAAAAGTTTGTGTAGAGGCCTTACCAGTGTTCAGTCACATCCTCTGTCTAATGGTCTCAACGACACTTTACGTTCTCAAGGTTTTGTCCTTGAAACAACTCCTAGTGTGAGAATGGTGGGCAGAATGCACACTCCAAGGACAGGAAAGAGGATGAGGAACTTCCGACTGCCAGGGTCCAGCTCAGGGGTCAATAGGGGGTCACAGCCTTTTGATAAACTCCTCCAGCACTTTAAGTTCTCCATCCATCATTCATTTTCTTTTCTCTTTCTAATGATTCCCATCTCATCTATGCACATGCTCAAATCTCTATATAAAAAAATAATAATAATAATCCCACAAACTTCCCTTGGCTCTGTGCTTTCTATTTGGTGATTTATTCTCCTTGTTGCTGGATTTGTAAACCTCTTGAAATATGGTTTCATCATAATCTAAACTTCATTGATTATTTACACTACCAGAAATACCCATGCCTATTCATTAAAAGCATTCTTGCCAAAAATAAGCAGAATTATTTTTAGGTAAGTGACCTGAACACCACAGACATCCCAACATGGCAAGTATATTTTAGCATATGGCAAATGCTGGCCACCACATGTTTTCATCTAACCCAGAGGGCCAGCTCTGGCTATAGTTAATCTCTACCAATCTAGTACTATGGTCATGGAAATTTCCAAAGAGAAAGATCTATTAGTGAGTGTTGTCTATGTGGTAATATTATACTAATCAAGAGAAGAAACCAAGGATCAAAAAAAAGCAGAAGTTACAGAACTGAGTATATGGTATACTTCAGGTGTAATCAATCATGCTTGTAACTAGCATCCTGCTTTGTGGATAATTCCACAGTCCCAAGCTATGTCCTAATGTTGATTTCTTTGGTACTTTGCACTAAGTATGCACTGGTTCAGGAGTTGATACACAAGTCCTGTATTTCTCTATTGGGTATCTGTGCACAAACTGGGGCCTCACTTTCTCTCAGCAGACTAGCCATACCACATACATGAGATGTACATATTTTAAGAAGAATTTCACATTGTTCAAATAGCACATCCCTTATATTCGAGGTAAGATAGATCCTTTTATGGAGTAATGACTTAAATGTTCACAGAGCAAGGAGTATGGAAAAAAAAAAAAAAACATAACCCTTAAGTGGAAAAACAAAACAAAACCTGGAACATACTGAAGATTTAAGTTATCCCTTAATACCAGAGCTATAATATGATAAAGTGATACAATCCTGAATGAAACTAAATTTACAAAAAACAGTAAATACAGGGCCTGTTTTCAACAGTTTAACAAACGCTTATTAAGTGATAATAGTTGAATAAATAAATTCTTAAAACAATGGGGCGCCTGGATGGCGCAGTCGGATAAGCGTCCGACTTCAGCCAGGTCACGATCTCGCGGTCCGTGAGTTCGAGCCCCGCGTCAGGCTCTGGGCTGATGGCTCAGAGCCTGGAGCCTGTTTCCGATTCTGTGTCTCCCTCTCTCTCTGCCCCTCCCCCGTTCATGCTCTGTCTCTCTCTGTCCCAAAAATAAATAAACGTTGAAAAAAAAAATTAAAAAAAAAAAAAACATTAACCAGCAGCTCACAAAAAATAGAAAACTACTATGAGAAGTTCATCTGTTATTCAATTTTACAAGAGTCATAACTTTCTCTTAGTCTTTTCTAAAAATGTTACTTACCACATATTATTAGTCATCTTATCATGTGATGCTTTAAAATGACTTTGACTAACCACTATGGACATTCAACAGGGGCAGCAATATTCACATTCACACACAAATGAGTACACACACACACACACACACACACACACTTCTTTTTAAAGTTTTGTAATGACAGATCACCCTTTCAGCATAGTAATTCAGGGGGAAAAAATGCAATTACCTTAAAGTCAAAAGTTAAAATGCTTTCAAAAGCTGTAAGAGTGTAAATTGCTCAATTATCAAGTGTTAGTGAAGGGAAAGTTCCCATGAAAATCATAAATCTTCATTCCTTAATTAATTTTATTTGTCTTGATATGAATTGACCCACTTTGTAAATGTAAAACTCCATATCTGTTAAACAGGAAAGAGCAAATAATTTCCACCTGTCTTTAGATATAAATGGAATCATGAATTGGTGCAAAATGCTATCTATTGATGTGGTAATACTGACAGGTGGTACAGGACATAATTACTTTAGAAATAGCTTTGTTAAGAGACTAAAGAAATGATATCTTACGTTAAATGAGACTTCCATAACCACACTTCCTCTTTGGAAGTATGAAGACGTTTGGAAAAGTCTATTAGTAAGTCATCATATTACACAGGCCTTAGATTTGATATTTTTTTACGCGAAAACATGGCTCACTTCTGAAGAGAGCCATCACTGTATGTATTTTCCTATCACAGTTGTTAGATTTAATGATCTGACATCTAAATGGCACAGGTGTGAAAACACAGTAATATTGCACATCTCATGTAAGAACAGTTTCAGCAGACTATTTGCAGTACTATTTCATCAGCGAGAGTGATTTGATGTTCATCACAATCATTCGAAGAGGTAAGAGTGACAGACATTCTTATTAACCACAAAATGATAAAAGATTGATTTCAATCAATATCACAGCCTAGTACATGAAATACGTTCTGCCAAAATACCAGATGCAAAAGATTCTAAATCCAAGATCAGTGTGTGCTCCATCCTCAAAGGATGCAGTCATACTGAGGTAAAAAATGTCACGTGAAGCATTAGGTGGGATCTTTTCCCATAAACTAAGCACTGCTTTTGCTGTGATAAGATCTTAATATGTATTATCCCACATGTAAAACAGAGGATGCTTCCCTCCCATTATAATTCGGCTCTCTCTCTTTATGGGAATTATCTAAAATGATCACATCACTAAGCAGGTCAGTGGAAAGAATCAGGTCCAGTAGGGAAAAAAAGCATCCTTGGCTTGAAAACTCCCCCCTAGTGCTAGAAAACGGTACACAGCAGTCGAAGTTAAGAATCCAGAAACTGGAGATTTGCTGAACATAACGGAAAAGAAGATGTGATTTTTTTTTAATGAGAAGGCAGCTAATAACAGCAGAGTTAAACCTAGAAGTTAGTCTTCAAAATACAAGCCATTAATAAATGAGAAAATATATTCTGGAATTGATTTTCAAGTACATGAAAGACCTCTTTTTGATACAGCAGTTTCTATAGCAGGTGGAGGCAATGTCCCCAGATCTCGTCACTGAATGAGCGGATGTGCCCCTTAGTTAAATTACTTAAGTGGAAGCTTCTACTTTGTGTGTGGCTAAGCTCGCAGCATTCCAAAACAATTTGTCAATCAACTGCTTATGGCTTGGGAAGAGTAAACATTTGCCTTTCAATTCTGAAGAGACCTTCTGCTGGAATAATGGAAATATTTGTAAGAAAAACCTACTCAGCTTATTGCCTTCCTAGAAATAATAATGAAGATGTATAAATTAAAGGGATTCTCAAATTGATTTTGATAATTGAATGAATAAATGATGCCACTGAATGAGGAGGTTCAATGTTTCTGGACAGCCATGCACCTGGGTTTTAGAAATCTTGAAACCAGTCAGGTATGCTGAAAAGACCAAGCAAACTAATACCTGCTTGGCATGGTTGGATTTCCACGTTTTGGTCATGTAGAGTGTAATTTAAAACTGTAAACATATTTTCATAACCTGCTCTATTACATTTTTCCCCCTCAGTATGTAAGGTGATTTTCTAGCTAAGCAGTTTGAGAATGAGCTTCAAAATGCCAGATGAGAAATTGAGAATCATGAAATGGTCACAGAATCACCCAAAAGTATGTCAGTTCTCTCTCCAGAGAGTGCAGAGAAATGTCTATAAGACACATCAAGTACTATGAACTATAGAAGTGCTGAAGCCACTGTGATTTCCATGCGAAATGATGTTTAAGAGGGAGAAAATATTTATAAACTACAGAATGTCTCTTTGGAAAAATGATTTGCTAGCATGACCTTCTACTGCAAATAGTTCTTTCTTTTTGAATGCACCACCAAATATCTAATACCTTTAAGATAATTTTTGAAATGCATATTATATAACCCACAGCAGATCTGGTAATCTGTATCTCCTCCACTTGTCCCAAATTAGTTTTGTTGTAGGAAACTCAGCTGTATACTGAGAGACTAGCTATTAAAGCATTGCATTGCTTTACAGTTTTCTTTAGTGAAGAATGAAGTTTTTGAATATATATGTCTTAGTAAGTGTCAGTGGAGAAGGATGTAGAGATGTTAATGTATTTTAACAAAAATCAGAAGAGATGGGTATTTTCAGAAGCTTTTTGAAAATAAAGCATTAATTATTTTATCGTAAAAAAAAACAGATCAATAAAGCCATTTATAAAATAACCAGTTGAACACCTCCCTAAACATAATTATTTTCATTTGAAAATTCAACCACGCTAAGTAAGGTACAGGAGTGGTTAAAACATTTCTTTCCCTCCCCTTTTAATTCAACCTCTCGCTCTCAAGACTAGAGACTTGTTTAGAACTTACTGAAGTTTCCCAAAGCAAAACCACGCACCAGTTCCAAATTCAGATGCCAGGTCTGTGTGCAGCCTCGTTCAGCTTCTGACGACGCCAGGCAACACTTTATTAATCATGTATGAATTTCTGTGCGTATATCCTGAAGCGATCACACACGATGCAATCCCAATAAAAAAGAAAAAGAAAAAAAGGAGCCTTACCTGATGGTAGAAAAGGCAGCTGCAGGAACAGAATCAGAAGCAGCAGCAGCAGGATGCAATAAACCAGCCTTGCACCGAAGGTGAGACCCTTTTCTCCTCTCCCTCTCCTTCCTCTCTCTCTCTCTCTCTTTTTTTCTTCTAAAATCACTGTAGCAACAAACTGCCTTGCATTTCGTCCTCTTTCATTGACAGAAGATCCTCCAAGCCGGGCAGCCAGCAGACACCACTTTCTTCCTGGAAGCGGTCTGCCTCTCTTCTCAGAAACGCCTGGACCCCTCTCTGTGGCTCCCTCCACGTTTACCCTTCGGATCAATAATGCTCGAGGAGCGGCTGGAGCTCAACTGCAGCGGCGAGCGGCCAGCCAATGGGGGCCCAGGATTCCCTCCCAGTCATCTCCCCGCCCTCAAAACAAAACACAGCGTGCCTTTGACACATCACCGAGTTGTGAAAAGTAATTGAATCTTGTATTCGAAACGTATCTTGTTTGTTCTTTTTCCCCCCTAGCGTTCATTGTACAGTGCTGTGAATGAATGGAAGGACTCCATAGTTCTCAGGACACTCATTAGAGGAGCTTAGTGGAGGGGGAAGCGTGGGCGCGGGCAAAGTGACAGCACCTGGTTTCCTTTGCACCTGGAGCTTTGCTATTAAAAGGCTTTGAGGACTGTTGAAAATCAGGGAATTGGGAGGCAAAGGCTGGAGTCCTGCTTCTCACTCCGCTAAGTAGCTTGATTGTTTTTATCTTGTGGAACCCGAGGATAAAGTCCATTTCACCTGGAAGCCATCTCCTTCTCGGAACGTGGTCTGAACAAGAATCAGTTGCTAGTTGGTGATAACCTTAGCCAAGAAATTTCTACTAATCCATTTACCTGCTTCTGTGCTGGCTGAACCTGGTCCGGTTTTTATGAGGAGCTAAAATCTGTTCAGGTTATATGTTGGGCTTGTGTCTTTAATTTTGCATGTTTATGTCTTGTAAGATTTCTTTAATTAACATTAATTTGTGTTAGGAAATCTCTTAGTGATTACTTGCAACAGTAGAGGATATTACAAGGATTTTTAAAATCCTATAATGAAAAGGAGCGCTATTGGAAACAATACTACTACATCCGTCCAAATTCCATGATAATCGTTCTTTACATTTTTGTTGATTCACAACTTCGGGAGTTCCTGTGGATGAAATTTGAAATAAACCGTATACAGTGAGGGCAAGGAGAGACCAAAGCAAGAGTCTGGCTGCTCTGGATTGATAGGCGGCAGTGTTAAGAGAACTTAAATACAAGGCTTGCCTTAGGTGGCCACAGACTAGTAGATCTCAGCACCTGCTCTCCTAGAATCTTAAACGTTTATGTGAAGGTGTTGATGGGGTTCACCTATGTATACAGTCCAGATGCTCTCAGTAACACATAACTGTCTCAAGCTCTTGAAGTGGCTCCTAGTATGGGAACAGTGCACCTAATGTACATTCCAAGGACGGGGGAGGCAGTGAGGAGCCTCTGATTGCCTGCCTCTGGCTTCCTGGTCAACTGGAGGTCACGTCCTCCTATTGACCTCTTCCAACAATTTCACTATCAAAGTACTAAGTACTGACATTAAGTTCACGGGAATCATTTATTTTCTCTCCAAGAATCTGTCACTTTATCATTTATGAGTCAAGAATGCAGCAATATTTGGGATAATCATTTAATCTAAGTATATCAAAACCCTCAAGAGCACAGCATCTCTGCTGTTTTAAACATATGTATAAACACAAGGAGGCTTGGTAGCTCAAACAGCTGCACAAATAGGAATGTCTCTTCAATGTAATTGTTGAATGAGAATAAAATTAATGTGTCCTTCTGAAATCTCTTTGTTCCACTGAAGTAATACAAATGGGTTGATGCATTTGGTGTAGCCAAGCTTTGTGTGTCGTGACAGGTTGAAATAGCTTGGGGAGACTTTACAAACAAAACAATTTTGTTACCTGTCCATCATGTGAAGGAGCCATGGAAAAGTGCGATATTTACAGCACTGTATGCTGTGTTGCTATAAAAAGGTGAAAGCTAACTTTATTGTAACTCACTCATGTAACCAGTAAAATTTTATTCAGGACATTCTCTGGTTAACAGTAGTCACCTGGCTTTTGTGAAGAAAGGAATGCACTAAAGAAATGATCATTATAAACGTTTGTTTTATTTTTTTTTTAATTTTTAATGTTGATTTATTTTTGAGAGAGACAGAGACAGAGTGTGAGCAGGAGAGGGGCAGAGAGAAAGGGAAGGGGAATCCGGAACAGGCTCCAGGCTCCAAGGCTCCGGGTAAGCTGTCAGCACAGAGCCCTGCCATGGGGCTTGATATAGGAAATCACAAACAGTGAGGTCATGACCTGAGCCGAAGTCTGACTTGTAACTGACTGAGCCACCCAGGCACCCCTGTTTTATTTCTTAATTGCATAATAACAAAGGGGGACCTGGCTGGCTCAGTAGATTCAGGTCATGAGCTCGCTGTTCATGAGTTCAAGCCCCACATCTGGCTCTGTGCTGAAAGCTCAGATCCTGGAGCTTGTTTCAGATTCTGTCTCCTTCTCTCCCCCCTTCCCCACTCGTGTTCTGTCTCTCTCTCAAAAATACATAAACATTAAAAATATATATATAATAACATGTATTCATGTATTTGAATTCATTTGTTGATCACAAATAACAAGTGACTGAATATAGATTATTCTCTTTGTTCTGCAGCTCAATGGTTTTCAGTGTGTTATCCCCAGACCACTAGCAAAGGTATCACCTGGGAACTTGATGAAACAGCAAATTCTCAAGCCCTTTACTATTCCTATTGAATTGGAAACTCTAAAAGTGGTATCCAGAAATCTATGTTTTAACATCCCTTCAGATGACTCCAATGCACACTCAACTCTGGGGGTTGTTGCTCGAAGGAAGGTATGTGCAAATTACTGCAGAAGACCAGAACCTATTTTTATATCAATAAATTGATAAATCATTTATTTATCAATAAATCAATAAATCAATAAATCGTTTTCTGAGTTTGACCCCAGCATTGGGCTCTGCACTGTCAGCATGAGGCCTGCTTGGGATTCTCTCTCTCTCTCTCTCTCTCTCTCTCTCTCTCTCTCTCTCTCCCTCTCTCCCTCTCTCTCTGCCCCTCCCCTACTTGGGCTGTCTCTGTCTCTCTCAAAATAAATAAATAAACAGAAAGAAGGAAAGAAAAAGAAAGAAAGAAAGAAAGAAAGAGAAAGAAAGAAAGAAAGAAAATTCTGTTACCCACTGCTGAGGGCATTGGGCATTACAAGATGTGCTATATAATTCATATTGGTGCCAAGAGTTGAGAAAACAGTAACATTTGAAGATGGGGTGGACAAGATTCGATTAATGAAATCAATGGGATTTGGAATCGATTGGAAATGATGATATGGTAACTTACATTATTCTATGTCTTCTATAGATTTTTCCTACTCCACCCTGGTGGACGGATACACGTCTCCATTCTAGCCTTGGTTATATGACTTGCTTCAAAATATGGATAGAGAGAACATTATCATGTTCAAGCAGAATACTGAAGAACAAATACAGTTTGTGCTCATTTCATGCAGAAGCTTTTCCTTCACCCTGGGCTGTTAAATGAAGAGAACAATGGAGTCTTAGCTGTCCTAGGATGGACATGTGGTTTGAGAGGTTAATAAAGCTTGCATTTGTAAGCCACTGGGATTTTTAAGGTCATACGTCACCACATGGGAACCTGATCTGTCCTGACTAAAAATAAGTAAGTAGAATTCAAAGTAATTTGAAGTGAAGAAGTGATAAAGCAAAAGAAATGACTGGGACAAGTCATTTGACTGGAAACTCAAAAATCATTTTTGAGGAAAGAACAACAAAACTAGTAGAGTTTCTTTAAGGAAAGAATGGCCTGAAAAGTGGGAAATAAATATTAAAAAGAGTTATGACAGCGATTAAGGTGAAGTTCTTTAGCAATGGGGAGCCATGGAGACTATTTAGAAGAGGAATGGCATCATCAAAATTGTGCGATAAGATGATTACTCTGTCGGCAAGAAAGAAACAAAAAGACAAAGGAAAATTCACCACAAGGATGTGAAAAATCAAAACATGATGTAATATGGGCCAGGGACAGAAGTATTGTCACCCTTACACCTGTATTCATGAGTTAGCAAGTTTCATCAACCTGACTTCCTAAATATCACTTAAATCATCATTTATTGTTTATTTGGTCCACAACTATTATCGTTTCGGTTCAGGCTTTTACCCTTCCTCCCTAGGCATTTGTGACCAATTCTTGATCAGTATCTCTGTCTCTTTGATATATCTGTTATTAGTCTACAATAATTGGTCAACTTTGCTTCACATCTTTAATTCAGGATTCACCCAATCTCATGGAAGAGGGAAAGGAGATACAGGAGAATCTCATTCAAATAACAAAAACAACAATAAATGTTGCTCAGAAGTGATGAACATCACTTCTGTTTGTATTTCTTTGGTCAAGGAATGTCAAGGACACAATACTAAGTGTGATGTCAATGTAACCAAAATGCATAGTCTTCCTAGTGGAAAAGAAGCATAAGGAGGGCCAGTGATTATTTTGAAGAATAGTGTGGTCTACCTCATTCTTCTCTAACGCTAAAACAACAAAATCTGAGGTTACCTGCCAGGAGGTTTGCATATCTAGGGTAAAGATCCTTTACCTTCCTTTATCTTTGTTTTGTCATTTCATATGTAATGCTTATTGTTAAATTGACATGATTTCAAACCTAAAGGAAAACAATGTAAGAAATCGCTTAAGCGTAATGTAGAGGACTCTATTAGGCGATAGATGTAGGTGGCAGAAGAAAATTCAGAGTGTTCAGTGTTTTAAATCTTGTATTCATCCTCACTTGTATTTTTTTATTTTTAATTTTTTTAATGTTTATTTATTTTTGAGACAGAGAGAGACAGAGCATGAATGGGGGAGGGTCAGAGAGAGGGAGACACAGAATCTGAAGCAGGCTCCAGGCTCTGAGCTGTCAGCACAGAGCCCGACGTGGGGCTCGAACTCACGGACTGTCAAAATCATGACCTGAGCCGAAGTCAGACGCTTAACTGACTGAGCCACCTAGGAGCCCCCCGCTTGTATTTTATTTAAACCAGAGGAGGAATGAAAGGACCATGTGCACATAGCATATGTACCGGTTGATCAACCAGAACCAGTGTAACGGGGCCTGATCAAAGTGGCCCCTGTGAGCAACATGGCTTGATTCCACTGGGATTTCTAGAGAAGTATACAGAATACCTCCAAGAGTTTTTCAATTAAAAGGCCACAAGCTTGTTTCCCTTATTGCTCTCGATTGTCACTCTTTTGAGATATATACACATGTAGGCACAGTGACTCCTACTATTCTTTGCAGTGTCAAGGAAGCCCAAGAGCTGTAAGCGAAGACAAGACATGGGAACTTGAGGGATTCCCCGTGAACAAGGAAGTGGATCACATCCACATGGATCTGGTCCTCTCGGCTGCGGCTGAAATCAGAGGGTCTGAGAAAACGTAAGCTTGTCACCTGATATCCAACAATAGCAGTTAGGTCAATGACAAGGAGTAGGATAAGAAGACAAATTTACAAAACTGTGATGTCAAATATTTTGGGATACAGATTAAGGCGGAATGCCCAGATGGCCTCGGGTGAGCTGATGATTTGAAAATAGCTGGGCAGAAACTACCGACACAGAGTAGGAAATAAGAGATTTGGGCACTCATGCAATAGCAATAAAAACACTACAACTATTAGTACTAAAAGTGGATTAATATTTACTGAGTATTTACTAGATGTCAGACATAGGGCTAAATATTTCACTTATATTTCCATAGTACGAAGGTGGTAACATTATTTTCTTCAGTTCAGAAATGAGAAAACAAAGTCACAGGGAAGTTAAATAACATATAGTGGTCATAAACATAGTAATCAGTGGAGTCAGGATTTGAATCAAGGCAACTGAACTCCAGAGACCATTTTGATAGTCACCAAACTCCAATGCTTGCCTTTAATATTTCTTTACTATCATATAAATACAAAATCTGAATATAGCAGTTCTATAGTTATTGATATCCATGATGGAAAAAATCTTGATCATTAAAAAATAACATTTTTTACCACATGAATTGACTGTATTTTAATAATCCATTGAACAAATAATTGTTGAATTCTACAATATGCATTGCTTTGTGTTGGGGTGAATCATAAATGCAAAATAATAAACATTATAATCTCTAGAGACAAAAAAACAGTCTTTGGCCCTCATGAATTTATAGCACCTACGTATTTTATCACCAACTATATATTAACTAAGTATTCTTACAATGAAATATTGTTTTGTCTTATGGAGATTATAAATACATCTCCATTAGGAACAGAAATAAATGTTAACATTTGAGGGGCACTTGGGTGGCTGAGTCGGTTGAGTGTCCAACTGGAGCTCAGGTCATGATCTCACGGTTTGTGGGTTTGAGCCCCGCATGGGGCTTTGCACTGACAGCACAGAGCCTGAAGCCTACTTCAGAATCTGTGTCTTCCTATCTCTCTGCCCCTCCTCTGCTTGTGCCCTCTCTCTCTTTCTTTCTCTGTCTCTGTCTGTGTCTCTCTGTCTCTCTCAAAAATAAATAAACATCAAAAATAAGAAATAAACATAACATTTGAAAAGGAAAAGATGCAACTAGCAAAAAGCTTTGTCACAAAACCGTGAACCTCAGTTTCAGCAGAGTTGCAAACAGAGATCATACCCACTTCAGTAATTTTCTCACTGTCTTGATTAGAAATGCACATGGGACTTAGCCTTATATGGAAAGAACTAATTTCTAAAGACCATGTGTGCGTTTGACATTCAACATTATCTCACTTAAATGTCACAGCAGTAATGTAAGAAGATATTTTCATTGCCATTTTATGGATAATATAACTGAGGCTCAGAGAATATCCTCTGCTCAAGGTCAAAGTGATAATCAGTATCAGGATTCAGGACCATGATTCACACTCAGTAGATCTCACTCTAATGTCATTCTTTTTTTTTTTCCCCCTCAAAATGACACCTACCCAAACTGAATTATCTATTTACTTGCAATAGTTTCTCCTTAGCCTGTGGGCTGCCATCAATCAGTAGAATCTCAATTCTCACCTTCCTACAAACTTCTACTCCCTGTAATAGGAAAAATTCTGGTGAGGCATATTTTGGGAACAGCCATGGGTACTAGTGAATATGTGAAAATTAAAACCACAAGAAATATGAGCAATAGTAATATGTCCTGAGGTTGTTTGAAAAGACCACAAAATATAGCTTGTTTTAAACTGGTTGCTACAAGATCAGTATAATTTGGATATGTAGAAAGATTTACATATTCAAGCTTGAAGCTTCTGTAAAGCTAGACTAGTCAGGGTCTAGGACTTGTGTTATGGAAAATTGATAAATTTATGAAGCCAATATATATCAGATCAAGTATAAAATTAAGAATTGTTTATTTCTGGGGTGTCTGGTTGGCTTGGTCATTAGAGCAGGCGACTCTTGATCTCGGGGTTGTGAGTTTGAGACCCACCTTGAGGGTAAGGATTGCTTAAAAATAAAATCTTAAAAAAAAGGTTATTTTTTTTTAATTTACTGGGAAGAAGAGTCCAATTTAATATTCATTTTTACAAAGAAAATTTAAGTGACAAAAATTTTTTGACACTCTGTGATATAAATTACATACCTGGGTGTCAATTACACGGTAAAAATAATAACATTAACAACAACAAATTAAGTGTAAACAAATCATAAAATAAGCATATAAATACATTAAAATTCACTGCCACCAGAGAATATGCACTCGAAAAATTGAAGCTATGTTAATAGCTTAGGAGTACATCATAGATCCCCAAATCTGAGTTTTGTCTATATCTGACACCTTTATATTTCTGGTTGCCTGTAAGTTACATTTATCATAAATTTAAAAGATTCAAATTTTGTAAACCGATCTCATGTAAACATTTGTAATATTTTTAAATAAAATATATTTTATCTTTTTTCTTTAAATATATAGAGAGGTAATTTTTATTGAATAAATACATCCTTGGTTCTGAAAAGTTTCTTAGTTTAACAAACGTTGCTCCCTTACAGATATTAAATTCATTTTAACAATTTTTTTTTTCAACGTTTACTTTATTTTTGGGACAGAGAGACAGAGCATGAACGGGGGAGGGACAGAGAGAGAGGGAGACACAGAATCGGAAACAGGCTCCAGGCTCTGAGCCATCAGCCCAGAGCCTGACGCGGGGCTCGAACTCACGGACCGCGAGATCGTGACCTGGCTGAAGTCGGACGCTTAACCGACTGCGCCACCCAGGCGCCCCTAAATTCATTTTAGAACAAAATCTACTTTTTCAAAACAAAATCTACTTATTTCCTAATCAGTGTCTTTTACAATATATCTGTGTCTGGTATCAGATCCTCTAGAAGTATAAACACTCAAAATTGGATATACTAATATAATCATATTTCATGTATAAATACATACTAAAATGTATTTTATATGAAAAACCTGTTTTCCAGTTTTAAGAGTTTTAATCACTTCTATATGTATTTGTATAGTCCATTTATTTTGTAATTGGGTTGGCAGCATTATCATTCATCGTTACTATTTCCCTCTTTAAAAATATACCTAAATAAAACAACTTTCTTTTTTTTTTTTCTTTTTTATAAGTAGGCTTCACGCCCAGCATGGAGCCCAACGCAGGGCTTGAATTCATGACCCTGAGATCAAGACCTGAGCTAAGATCAAGCGCCCAATGCTTAACTGACTGAGCCACCCAGCTGCCCCAAAGCAACTTATTTTAGAGTTTGCTGTGATGTTAGGTTTTATGGTCAAATGTCTGCCATTGAAATAGAATAATCATAATGGAGGAAATCAGATTTTTACAAAACCACACACAAGTAGAGAAGAACAAAAAGCAAAAAGAAATGAAAAGAGGCTATATCGGTGTTTTTCGGTCTATGAGCTCAAAGGAGGAACCTGCATCAACTTGGCCTTTCCTATGTATGTTACTTATTTGCTCCTGCAACTCAGTCTGATTCAGAATTATAAACAATTATAAAGTGATTCCAGTCTGCAGAAACCCACAAAGAGCTGTTGGAGGAGTTCGGAAAGAACGTAACTTCTAATTGTGGGAGCTCGATTGGACAGTCAGAGGCTCCTCACCAACTTCTTGTCCTTGGAACTTGTGGTCTGCCTACAGTTCCCACAATTTTTCAAGAACATAGTTCATCTATTTTTGAGAGCACGGTCTTGAGAAAGCCATGTGTTGTTGCAACCATCTGAGGATACATGTGACTGAATCCAGGTAAGGTCTCTATACACACTTTGAAGATTCTGGTGAGCCCTGGGAGTGTTAAGATCGACTCTTGTAGCCAAGGGAGACTGCCTCTTCTGTAAGTTATCTTGCTTTTTAAACCTGCAAGCTTGCAATCGGGAATGGCCTGCCTCTTTCTTAGGCCTCTCCTTGTTCTCCATGTATGGGGTCAGTTTCAAATATTACCTGGGAAACTCCTGATGTTGTGACCCCAAAACAACTAATCTTGGATAAGGTTAAATTTATAAATAAAAAGAACATGAAGGCAGTGGGCAAGTAAAGGTCATTTTCCTTTTTTAGTAATATTATCCACTCATGTCGGTATAATATTATTATAGTAATATATTACTATATATTATTATATGTAATATTATAATAATGTTATCCACTCCTCTTGTAAATAATAAAATCTTGAAGTAGGGAAAGATGGATAATTGTGCCTCATCATGAAACAACAACAAAATAAAGGCATAAAAGTAAACCAAAACAATACAAAGATACAGCATCATTCTACTCAGTCCTAGAGTGGACATATTGGACTTTTAGCTGAATAAGACAATATATAAAGCTACTCTTCTCTGAGATCTCTGGGTGCTATACATGATAAATAGTCCATTTAGAACTAGCATAATTATCAAGGGTACTCAAATATAGGCATAATTTCTGATAAATGGCCAAGCAAATTTCATTCCATTTGCAATAAAGTGGTGATTAGAGCAAAGTTTTAAGGGACACTGAATATCATTACCTTGCAAAATAACAAATTTTAGGATACTGAATTTTTTGACTGTTGCTTAACTAACAAGATCTACAAGTCCTGGGTAAAGAAGACCTGTCTAAATAGTTTCATGCATGAGTATAAGCAAAAGTTTATTTCGCTATAAGCTCTGTATGATTAAAGAAAAATATGGCTGCCAAAAATACAGACAATCTAAAGTTAAATGAATAGAAATATTCAAAGAGAGAAAATATCCAAACATATTTGAAATATTGAATATTTAAAATATTCAAAATTATAAAGAGAAATACTGCATGTTTAGAAAGTTCCAAGACAATAATGGAAAAGTTGGGGAAAACTTACTTGAGACAATAAACACTATAAATTTATGTGTCTTTATGTTGAAGACACATCCAACTAGGCCTGCTTCGTTTCAAGGGCAAAAATGGTAACAAGTGGCAGAAGTTATAACTTAAAGTCAACCTTCCAACACTTGGAATAGTTGAAAGGTACGGTCATTTGTGTGAAAACACAGAAGTTGCCTAAAACTAGAAGTACCTAATCAATGTATATTTAACTGAACATTTTTATGCTTATAGAAGAGTAGACTGACAGGGAAGGTTAAAATACTCATGCCAAATTGACATTATGAAAGAAAGAAAAATATTATCTTATTCTCTCTTACTGCTATTATAGATGGTATGAACCATGGATGGTTTTAGAGGAGAAAAGATTTGTTTTTCTACTAATACCAGATTAATAACATGCCAATGCCAGTTCTCATTTCATTGACAGTTCCATTTTGAAAAAATCCTCACAATTCCCAATATTCTTTATTTTTATTACCTTCATTGAATTACAATTTACAAACCATAAAATCCACTCGTTTTAATGTGTTTTATTTTTATTTTTATTTGAGAGAGAGAGAGAGAGCACACATGAGCCTGGGAGGGACAAAGAGAGAGAGAGGGAGACTTAGAATCTGAAGCAGGCTCCAAGCTGTCAGCAGAGAGCCCCATGTGGGGCTCAAACGCACAAATCATGAGATCATGACCTGAACCCAAGTCGACGCTTAACCAACTGAGCCACCTAGACACCCCCCACTCATTTTAGATGTACAATTCAATGAGTTGTAATATATTTGTATGGTTATGGCACCATCACCTCAATCCAATTTTAAAATATTCAAATCAGAGGCATCTGGCTAGCTCAGTCAGTACAGCGTGCTACTCTTGATCTCAGGGTTGTTAAGTTCGAGCCCCACATTCGGTGTAGAGATTACTTAGAAATAAAATATTTACTAAAATATTCAAATCACTTAATATGATTCCTCAAATCAGTTTACAGTTATTCAGTCTTTAATTTTAACCCAATCCCAAGAAACCACTTATTTACCTCTGTAGATTTGTCAATTTCTGTACATTTAGTATAAATGAACTCCTATAATATGTGATCTCTTGATTTGGTTTCTTGTAATTAGCATATTTTTGAGCTTCATAATTGTTGTAGAATCCACAATCCATTCTATATATGTTGCTAAATAGAATTTTATTGTTTGCATGTATCATATTCTGCTTATCCAATCACCAGTTGATAAACATTTGGATTTTTTTTTCACTTTTTGACTATTAGAAATAATGCTGTCAAGTACAGGTATTTGTGTGGACATATGTTTTCATTATCTTAGAAATATCCCTAGGAATGCAATCATTTTTTCATATGTTACACTTATTATTACTTTTTTGAAAGAAACTGCCACATTCATGCCAGCAGTATAAGAGGTCTCCAGTTTTCCACGTGTATTTGTCAACCATTCATGTTGTCTGTGTTTTTTTATTATAATTATTCTAGTGGGAAGAAGTGGTATCTTATTGTGGTTTTAATTTTCATTTCATTGTGGTTGAATGTGAGCATCTTTTCATGTAACTATTAGCCATTCATAAATATTTTTTGGTGAAATGGCTGTTCCAATTTTTGCCTCATTTTAATTGGAGTTTGTCTTCTTACAATTGTTAGATTTCTCCACATTTTCAGAAAGTTGAGAGAAATACAATTTGCAAATATTTTATTCCAGTACTTTAATTTTTAATGGTGTCTTCTGAAGTGGAAAATTTGTTTTCTTTTTAATTTTGAAGAATTCCAATTTAGCGGCACCTGGGTGGCTCAGTTGGTTAGACGTCTGACTCTGGATTTTGGCTCAGGTCATGATCTCAAGGTTGTAAGATCAAGCCGTGCATTGTGCTCCACACTGGTCATGGAGGCTGCTTAAGAATCTCTCTCTCTGTCTCTCTCTCTCTCCCTGCCCTTACCTACCCCTCTGTCTCTCCCTCTGCCCATCCCCCCTCTCTCAAAAGGAAAAAAGGAAATGAAGAATTCAAATTTATCTATTTTTTTTTAATATGGGTTGTGCTACTGGTACTATTATCTGAACATTGGACATACCATGTCACATGGCAGGTAGAGTAGATGGGAACTATTGAAGGAATGAATACAGAAAGAAGCGAACAAACTGGAAATCAGACAACCTCAATCTACCACAGTTGTAGAATTCATACAATTGCCAATTATTGTGGCTGGTTTATTTTCATTTCTTCTTTTTTCTTTCCGAATTTTCTTCCCTTTTTCTTTCTTTACTTTTATTTTCTCATTTCACCTAGCTTTATTTGGCTTCTTTACTGGTCTAACCCTTGCATTTGATTTCACATGTAAAGTTTTATTTCTCTTGTGTTTTGAATGCTAAGATTTCAGTTAATGAAATCAGCTTATTTTTATATCTCTTTAGTTGATTTTTATGTATAGCATTCAATTTATTCTCTGTATCAGTGAATGACTGATTCTGAACAAGTTCTTTACACATGACATGGGTGCAAGCATGACTTTTCCCAAATCAGCATGTGAGAAATAAATCCTGTAACTATCTCCCACTGGGAACCATTAAGCTGCTATAACAGTAGTTCAGAGTCAGCTTTCTCTGTAATATTAAGGATCACCCTCCACTCCCAGAGGAATGTCTTAAGATGGGTACTATCTCTCACTTGGCAGCCATAAGTAGCAGCTCTTAGCAAAAATATTTTAAAAGGCACTCTCCAAAATACCCTGTCCTCCTATTACCATGTGGACCACAGCTCTTATTGCAAAATGTGTCAACACATAATTAACCTACTGAATGGTAAGGGCAGGAAGGAAACAGTGAAATATAGTAAAAACTCAGGCATTTTAATAAAAGTATACTGTATTTCTAAACACTGAAGCAGAAAAAAAAAGAGCGAAGAGAAACTTCAGACTAAAAGGGACATTCAAAAGACCATGACTTTAGTGCCTGGCTGGCTCAGTTGGTAGAGCTTGTGACACTTGATCTTGGAGTCTCATGTTCCAGCCCCATGTGTACAGTAGAATTTACTTAAAAAAAAAAAAAAAAAAAGATCATGACTTACCAGAAATTTATTTTTCTGATTTCAACAACAATTAATGCCAAAAAACGAAGCATTAAATTTTGACTATGCTGGCTTTTATATATATCCTAGGCTTCTGTGCCATACGAGGAACCGTGGATATATGAGAAGGAATGCTGCTGATTCATTAATTTTCTTCATTTGTTCCTGAAAGATAGAGCTTATATTTACAAGGGAAAATAATGCTAAGATATTCATAGTGTGTAGAATTTGGCATCTTCTGCTTCAGCGGATTTTCCACAAAGTTGCCAAGCCAGTTCAATGAGAAAAGGATAGCTTCTTTCAACAAGTGGTGTTGGGGAGATTGTATATCCTCACACAAAAAGATGAATTTACCATTTACTTCATATGACAAAATTCTTTTTTAATTCAAAACGGATCATACTTCAAAGTGTGATATCTAAAACAGTAAAAAGATTAGAAGAAAATCTAGGAAAAATCTTTGTTGCCGCAAGTTAGGTGGAAAGTTCTGAGATAATAGTGACATGATATGTCCAATGGTCAGTACTAAATATGACACAGGTAATTGTTTGAAAAGCATTGCACACTGGAGCTTGTTCACTTCGGCTTTTGGGGACTCTGACAACTCTTCCACATAAAATATATATATTTAGTTTTCTGGTGAACAGAAACCACATGAAGAAGACCTGTGCCATCTCAGCTAAGTCATGTTAGACAAGCCATCCATGACTGATTCACCAGTATACCATAAACTTATGAGCAACCTTGACCACAATCAGCAGAGCCTATCCCAGACTAGAGGCACCAAGAACACCCTAACTTACCCCAGAACAAATTTCTGACCTACAGAATTATGACCTAGGTAAATGGTTGTTGCTTTAAGCCACCGTGATAATTAAGCCACCATGATTTTTTATGTAGCACATGCTAACATGGTTTTCTTACTTTAGGTAAATATGTTAGGATATTATAGGTATTGTTAAAGCAGATGTTTAGTAGCTTATATGCGTATTTTGAGAAATTATCGTTTTTGATATTATCTATGTACTTGGTAACTCGATTGATGACTTTAATATTGACTGCATAGTAACAATGTACTAAGAACAAAAGATAGCACTTTTAATTCAGAATATTTGCAGCTCCTATATAAATAAAATGATAATTTAATAATACTAACTAAGCAATCATAGGATTTCATGCCCAAGCACAATTGGCTTGCAGGAGAATTCCCATTGGCAGGCTTTAAATACATGATCAAAACAATAATGGTGATAACTACATACCACATTGTTCCTTTTATGTGTTTCAAATATCAACTCAATTATATTCAGCCTGAAAGTACATCATCATCATTTTTATTTAATCACATATTGATGCATGTATTTGAAAAGAAAATTATTACTTGAATTTTCCCAGCCAACTGGAATTATATGGAATGGGAAAAAAATTGTGTATTTACAAAAGTAGAGGGAGTGGGAAAGCATAGCAGTATGTATTTGGTACACCAGCTATTTGAGATGTGTAGAATGGCATCAAAACAAATAATCTCTTTGTGTATTATGAAATGGCAGCACGTTTTTCTCAAGTCTGATCACGTTCAGTTTACACTTGTACTTTGGCAATAAATCACCTTCTTTAGAGTGTACCTTTTCTTTTCATTTTCCCACACTACTTACATTCACTCGGAAGTGCCTCCTTGAAAATCATTTCCAATCTCTTGAATTTTAGGATAGACTCTACTAATTAGTTATTTTCTATTAGAAAATACTTGTGGAATAGAATAATTTCAGAAAAATAGTAAAAGAGACATAACGAAAGAGAACAGGAAAAGAACAGAAATTAAAAATTAAAAAAAAACATTTTTTGTGGAACTTTAATAAGAAATACAACTGATTACTAACAACTATCATTTCTCTGCTAACAAAGCAAAAAATTAAAATGAATAGAAAGATGGGAGATATAAAGAAAAGAGCTTCTGGAAGTATATCATTCAATGTAGGTGTTAACTTGTTTTTCTGTGTTTTGAACAGGTAATGCAGGTAGACAGGGAATTACTGAAAAGGCACAGAATGGTATGCAGGAAAGGACATTCCCTTCAACTCTGAATCCTAATATTCAGATTTGTCTCCCAAAAAGCAAGCAGTGTCACTATCTTTGATATTATTTTTTATAGAGATGTCTGAGTTCTCATAGTTCAGATTTTCTCCTTATCTATCCAAAGGATAGCTTTTTGTGCAAAGAAGGCAAACTTATGTTTTTTCAGTAGGATTTTGATGGAACAAAAATCATAGGAGTTCTATGTTTTCGATCTAATAGAAAATAGAAAAAACGAACTTCGCTAACATCTTTGATGTTTATAAAATCCATCTAGCGAGGGTTCCAGAGCCCTACAAGGAATCTATATCTCTCAGGTCATTCAATTTTTGACCTCAAGAACTAAAAGAAACCTAGAAGCTTTCAAAATAAGCTTCCCCATGAAGTCAATTTTAAGACCTTTGGTTTCATATGAATACCTTAATAGTTTCTTTAGGTTTTGAAGAACAAACATTGAAAATGAAATATTCCATACATGTTTTCTTATAGTGAAGCCATTTTTATGTGGCTTTTATAGAAATTCATGAAGGTGTACTTTTTAAAATATTTATTTATAAACAAACTGTTCCAAATCGTGCTTTCCTCAGATGTCAGAGGATTGTACATCTCTTCCCACTGCCATATGACATGCGGTGCTCCCATTGGGAAGAAGCTATCTTGCCATGCCATTGATACCAAGCTTGCTCATGTGACTCTTTCTGGCCAATAGGATACGAGTAGAAATTATGTGTGCTGCATACAAGTGGAGTTTAAAGGAGCAGCACAATGTTTTGGTCCGTGGTTTTTCCCTCTCCTTATGAAAATCACATTACATGATCCATATAGAGCCTGTTAGTTCAGTCTGGTTTCTGATTTGTAGACACAGAACAGAGTTAAAATTGATTTGGAGGTAACAATGACACTTCACAAGTAAGACACTGAAATGTGGGGAATGCTTATAAGCACAACACAGTGTAGCAAAAGCTATAACTGATGAAAAATAATATAAAAATGCAACTTCTAGAAAATTGGTTTTGCATATTTTAAATGATACTGATTTTATGGGTCAATATGTATCAATTAATATTTTTAATAAAAATCATTCTTTTCAATAAAAACAAAATTATGGAATTTACTTCACCTTATTTAACCTCACTTAACCAGCTACACGAAGAAAAACGTGTGCATACCCCTGTGTTTTATTATGTAGAGATTGCATACAATATGTAATGTATCTAAAATAAATTAGGAAACACTCTTTAAATGGGGACAAATGATATGATAAAGGCAATCTAAAAGTGTATCTGTTGTCAATCACATCCTAACCAAGAAAAAACAATGTTACTATATATATTTACAACTACACTTAAAAAATTTATTACTCTCATTTTGGAATATAAATAGGAATGTTAAAGGTCGTTGTTGACTGTAAACCTCGTTTGACACACAGTATTTGGTTGTCTACATCATGGCTTACACTTAACATTTGCATGGGCCCCTCTTCCAAAATGAAATCTCATAAGTTATGCATTGACACTTAAGAAAAATTCAAAAGCAGTGAAATAAACATATAGCCTCTGAGAAATAAAATGGTGACACTAGGGGTATATATGAGTCATTCAAACCAATATTCCCCCAGTCATCTACCTTAGTGTTTCCCATCCATTTTGAAGGAAATACCATAAAAATCATGTATGCTGATTATATTCAGGAAATTGTCAAAGTCTCGTTATATCATTGTAAATTTTATTGAGAAATAAGAGCTGAGGTTATTTAACTGTATTCGTTAACTATATTCGTAGTTAAATAATCATTTCAAATGGAGTTTATTAACTAAATAAGTACAATTTGAGTATTTATCAATATTTTTCAATAAATACTTACTATATGCCTGTGCCTGTGTTGGTACAGCTATGAAAAGTTTAGAGATACTGAGATATATTTGGGTGTCTCTAAACTAGGTGTTGCGAGTGAGGGACAAGTGTGGCAGGTAATGAATATTCAAACTATGTGGAGACTGGAATGATGGAACATGTAGCAGAAAGGCCAGGACCTTGTCAATTCACTGTACCTCCAACAAAGCGCTAAGTGGACAATCAGCTAAGTTTGACAATAGTGTCTGGACAGGTATTTTGGAGTTTATTTCCATTATTCGTTAGAAAAGATATTCAAGAGTAGGGCAGAAATGGAGATCAGCTGAGAGGATTTGAAACAGTTTGGAGAAAAAAGGGTTCTGAGAGTGTGGCTCTTGCCTTTACAGGCCAAGGATTGGATCACAGACTAATTCAGTTGGAGATGTATCCCCAAGTGCCTATCAAGACCAACACATAAGTAATACTAATAACAATATCCAAAAACTGGGTGTCTGCATGGATGTCAGGGAGAATAGATTAACCATTGATAGACCACTGATGCCCTGTTCTTTCTTCCTCCTGCTACGCTCAGAAATCTGTCCGGAGAGGAGGACCCAAGGAAGGCTTAAAAGAAAATATGTGATTATGATGTGAAGTTTGAACTTGACTGATTTTAAATTGTTTTGAAATAGATGTGTATAGGGGTGCCTGGCTGGCTCAGTCAGTAGGGCATGCAACTCTTGATCTCAGGGTTGTGGGTTTGAACCCGCCATTGAATGCAGAGATTACTTAACAATAAAATATTTTAAAAATATATAAAATTTAAAAAATAAAACAAAACAGATGCATCTTGTATCCTGTGCGTGCAAGATTAAATCATACCCATACTCTCATCTGTTAGCCCTTAGCCACACCAACCTACTTCAGAAACAGAGAAGTGGGTTCCTGAATTAGTCGAATTTACTGAAAAAAATAAAAATACATTTAGCTACATCTGAACTGATACTCTAAAATGTGAATCTTGATCACGATAAATATTTTGAATGCCTGCCTTATGTCAGGAATTGTGATAAGCTCGAAGAATAGAGAAGTGAACACGGTTCCTTCACATAGCTCAAATTGATTTTCTTTTCAGTCAATAAGTACTTACTGAATAACTTGAAAACTATTTTGCATACTACTTGACTTAAGATAGACAATGTCTCACGAGATAGTCTGACTTCATGACCATTTTTCCCTTGGGCTCATGCTCACCAATTGTATTCCATTCTAGGAAATTGTATGAACAACCTATTAATGCAGCTTGTGGATGTGATTTCTATTTCTTCTGGCTAAGGCCCTTTCTAGATTCAATACTGAAATTACAATTAAATAGTGGAGCTACTCATAAGGAATAAGCATAAGTAAGTGGGTTAGTAGCAGTTAGCGCAACCCTTGCACGTACTTCTTAGCTGTGTCAGTGACCCTCTGTCTAATGGATCCTGTATGGCATCAAGATACTCATGTCTCCTTCGTTGGGTTGAAACACTTATTCCTCCAATGACTGCAAGGATGGGCACTCAACAGATCTCAACTGAGTCTTTTCTTTAGCAGATATCCTGAGCAGAAGTGAGCAATCTAGTGCATTTGGCAGCCCACATCCCATGACTGGTCATGGAGGTGTAGAAAAGCCTGACCTACTTGCCTCACTTGGTTTACTTTTGAAGAATGATTCCAACTCCAGAGTTCTTCAGGTGCTCAACTCTGACTTAAGTCGTTGTGTGAATTCACTTTTCCCACTGCTCAATCCTACTGTCCACCACCCCAATAGATGTTAAGCTTGAGAGTACTTTTCAATAAATTTCTTCAGGCAAGGAAATTTATTTATGAGGTGAAGGGGGTGTGCAGTTGCCATTCTCAGAACTGACAGAGTTGACAGAGTTGAGCAGGTAGAAAATATTGACCTACTTTCTCCCTCCTAATTTGTATATACTACCATTCCTAACCCCTATCAGTTAGATGACCCTATAGCCTTTAGGTTCAGACCAGACATTCTCCCAGGGCCACAGTTTTATGGGCCTCTTCTCAATGATCTAACATAACTAGGATTGGAGGGAAAATTATACTTAAATGGCTGTTGTTTTATGAACTTTCTTCACTTCACTTGTTTACTTCAACCTTGAATTATTTAAGGTAAGTTAACATACTGTGAAATAGAAACCCAAACATATAATGTTGCAAGCATAAAAGGTTTTTTCTTCTTTGCACTCTTCAACATGTGGCTTCCAATTACTCTAAAGGCATTACATACCAATCAGTTAGATGGGTGAAGAGACATTGCAGAGAGTGCTGGGAGTTTTCCATGCACTGGGCTTGCAATTAGACTACGATTAACCTCTACTTATATGGCATTGGATAAAATTCAGTTACATGGGCATGCCTAATTGCAAGGAAGGCTGGGGCTGTGTCCAGGAGAAAAGGGAGAACAGTTCTTGGGGGACAACTACTATTTACATCATACAACTCTACCTGAGAACGTTAAATTTGTTAATGAGTTACCAATCTAAAAACACCTTGGGTAGTAAACACAAAGAATATTTCAAATTAGAAAAGCGTCAAATGAGAACCAAGGTATTTTCAATGTCTGTTATCACAATGCCAGAATACTACGTGCTAATATATTTCTGTTTTCTGGCATATATGAGCATTTATCAAGGGGTAACTTTAAGCCTGTTCTTAAATAGACTAGGTCCTTGAAGTATTACTGTCCATCTTCTTTCAATTTACCATTAAAACAAATAGGTAATATTACAATTCCAGGCAATTTACAATTATAATGACCGTTTCTGTTGATTATAGAGTGCAAGAAAGCCTGGGAGAGTGTGGAAGTACTTTTCTCTGGAGTTTATAAAATGTGTATACTGAAAGGGCACATGCATTGACTACCTTTATGGGATGGCTGAGTGATTCAGCGGATTTGTTATCAAGTTGTATAGGAGACTTGATTTTATACTGAAACGGAAAAGAAGGTGAACATTTTACACAGTGCTGTCAAGAGTTTGGAGGAGTAAGATATATATTTTTTATGGTAAAATCACATAAAATAAAATTTACTATCTTCACCATTTCTAAATGTACAGTTCAGTAATGTTAAGTATATTCACATCATTATGCAACCAATCTCCCAAACTTTTTCATGTTGCAAAATTGAAACTCTAAACCATTAAACAACAAATCTCCATTTCCCCCACTCCCCAGCCCCTAGCAACCACCATTCTACTTTCTGCTTAAATGATTTTGACTATTCCAGATACCTCATAAAAGAGGGTATATTGTATTATATTTGTCTTTATGTGACTGGTTTATTATAGTTCAAAAAATTGTTTGTGGAATAGACATTTTCTGGCTGACTTTATCCAAAAAGAAAATACATAATCAGAAAATTTTAAAGTATGTATAAGGAAGATAGAGAACAGGGAACAGGTCTAAGGAAATTATAAAGAAATGGGAAATTGGAGCTGCCATTGTCACAGGTGAAATTAAAACTCACTGATCTACTAGACTTAGTCTCTTAACTACAGGGAGAATCAGAGGAAGAGACAAGAATGTACACTTGCGGATGTGATACGAGACATGAGGGCTGGCCACCCATGTACCAGCGCTCTCGCCAATTTCACTTCAGGGAAGATGGAGCTCCAGTGTTTACTCTAGGAAATCCTGTGTCTGTGTTTTAAATCAGTAACTCTCACACTTGAGGTTGTACCTATTGCTCTTTGTGAAAATCTCCATGTGTTTTCTAAGGGCCAGTGACTTTTACATCTTCTCTTTCAGGTTATTGAGTCGCTGGGGTAGACTAATCCACCCCAAGACTATTGCCTTTGTTCAGTTATTCTGCATTCCCATTGGAAGGACAAGTGTGTGAATAGCACTCTTAGGTTCAAAGGCAATTGCATTTTAGTTATCTTGTGAGCTACTTTCTCAGCTCTAGTCTCCATTCATATCCTCTTCTTCCTCAGAATCATTGTTATGCCTCCAAACTCAGGATCCATAAATTTGAATGAGATATTCCATTTGTAGGGTTTTTTTGGAAAGAATGTGGGAGAACATTTTCTTCTTTGGCACTTTGTACCTTGAAGTTATTGTTTTGTATCCAGAGTTTGAGTGGATTTTAGAAATATTCTAAAAATCTGCTCTGTGGATTCAACAAGGGCCATGACACAGAGAACAGAGACAAAGGTCCTATGTATGAAACCAAAAGCTAGTCTATAGAACATTTTTCCAATCATTAGTCATAGAACATTCCCACATGAGGGCTTAATTATCACAGATGCCTGATTAAAATGGAAGCTTCCTTCTGTTAAAAACATATTAAATAAAGCCCCACAGCTTACAGCTGATAAATGATATTTCTTATTTTGGGCCCAATTTTAACACAAATTATAACATTTTACATAAGGTATCATCAATGAATTGTGTAGCTAAAAGTTAATTTTCTAAACTACAAACTATCCAAAAGGAAATATTGTGTAATATGCCTATTATTTTTTCCAGTTTTATTAAGATATAACTGGCATAGATCACTTTTTGCCTTTAAGGTGTGCAGTATAATTACTTACCTTACATATATTGTGAAGTGATTACCACAGTAAGTTTAGTTAACATCCATCATCTCATATATGCATAGATAGATAGATAGGTACAAAAAAAAAAAAAGAAAGACAAAACAGAGCTCTTAGGATCTATTATTTTGGCAGTTGATCAAGAATTCCTTAACCCTTGATATCAAATTAGGCCCTTCTTCCTCCACCCACCCTTGATATCTAATCAAGTTTCTCTCTCCCTCATCACTGATACATCATCAAGTTTCTTGTAGTAATTTTTCATCCACTGACACCTCACCATACCTGTGGATATAAATCCCCAAATGTCCCTGTTGAATTTGGAATTGAGTTCACTCTCTCTCCTCTATTGCTATGGTCTTGAAGAAAGTCTTCCTTGCCTGTCTAAATAGTCTGACGTGATTTTTCTTTTATAGTAGCCACTAATCACAAGTAACACATAGATTGGGATTCATGCTTGAAATCAAGCCCCCAACTGATCTGCAGACCTACCATCTGAAGCTGAAATGACCCACCTTACCCAGAGATCTATGAGTGTAAAAAAGAAAAAAAAATATTTGTTACATGCCATTGAGTTTTGGTGGCTTTGTTACTCAGCAGTAGCTCACTGACATAGACATCTGATGTATTGATGAGGATATGATCAAAACGGAATTTAAAAAAATGATATTGGGGCTTTATTTACCAGATGGTATTACAAAGAATACTTATTACTGTTACATTAATATACAGATAGCTAAGTAACACCATTATATATACATATATATATGTATATATATATATATATATACACACACATTATATATATATAGTATATGTAATATATATATGTATGTATTCCATTCCATTATATTCCATTATATTTATATAATAAATATTTCCAATATTTATATGCTTATATGTATTTTGCAGCCTTAAAAAAAAATAAGATCTTGCCATTGGTGCCAACATAAATCGACCTAGAAAGTATTATGCTAAGTGAATTGAGTCAAACAGAGAAAGACAAATACCATATGATTTCACTTATATATAAAATCTAAAAAATAGATGAACAAACAAACAAAAAATGTAGAATTAGAGCCATAAATATGGAGAACAAATTGGTGGTTGCCAGAGGGAAGGGGAATGAGGGGATGGGTAAGATGGGTAAAGGGGAGTGGGAGGTACAGGCTTCTTCCTAGTTATGGACTTAATGAGTCATGGGGATGAAAAGCACAGCATAGGGGATATAGTCAATGGTATTGTAATAGTGTTGTATGGTGACAAATGGTAGTGACACTTGTGGTGAGAACAGCATAATGTATAGAGACATTGAATCATAATGTTGTATGCCTGAAACTAATGTAACGCGGTATGTTAACTACTGTAAAACTTTGAATTGAGAGTAACTTTTTCTGCAAGCGTTCTGCAAGATGAGCAAACATTTCTAATAAATTTTAACTTGATAAATGAGTGATGTCTTGCAATACACATAGTACGATGATGCCAAACATCACATGATCACAACTGAGATAATGGTTCCTCTCTCTCTCTGTCTCTCTGTCTCTCTTCCTCTCTCTTGCTACAGGATTGTGGGTAATTTTCTCCCATGTTTGGATGCTGTGTCTTATGTGGTTTTGGCAGAAATCAGTGATTTTTCAGACTGTTGGAAGATGCCCAAAACTGGCACTAGTGTATTTTTTGTCACGTCAAAGCACCTATGGTGCTTTTCTATACAAGAGTAAGCTTATTCTTACGCTTTATTCTAGGTCATCAGATAGGTTCCTTGTTAAAGTTGCACAAAAAGAAAAAAATTCCATTGAGCCAATAGATAGCAGTGATTCCATTAGTGATAGTGAAAGTTGTCCTACACAAGAACCCTCCCCTCTCTTGTCTCCCTCACACCAGCCATGAAGGTTTTCAAAGATAAGTGCAGGTTAATTTTTTTTTTAAATTTAATATTTTTTATTTTATTTGTTATTTTGTATTATATTACAGTATTGTAATAATTTAATATGAATATTTTTGGGTTGTGGAACGAATCATTTGAGTTTCCATTATTTATTATGGGGAAATGTGTTTTGATATACAAGTGCTTTGGATTACAAGTGTGTTTCCAGAACGAATTATGCTCACAAACCAAGGTTTTACTGTATTCTCCTATAATAAAATGATGATGATAATAATAATGATAATAATAATAATAATAATAATATACAGATTAATGCCAAAAATAAATGTTTTTGAGCAATAGTTTTGTTTCCTTTTTAATTTTTTTTTAGTTTATTTATTTTGAGAGAGACAGAGACAGCACGAGTGGGGGAGGGGTAGAAAGAGATGGGGAGAGAGAGAATTCCAAGCAGTCTCCACGCTGTCAATGCAGAACCCAGTGTGGGTCTTGAACTCACAAACCATGAAATCATGACCTGAGCCAAGATCAAGAGTCAGATGCTTAACCAACTGAGCCACCCAGGTGCCCCAGCAATAGTTGTTTAATGAGGACTACTTGGAGAATTTTGTTTCAAATCTTTGATTCTTGAAAATTCTGGATATTTCAGTAAATATTTCATGAGATAAATGAAGATCATTTCATTGCATCATTCGTGCATTGTTTCATTGACACATCATGATTTTGGACATTGGTTTTAAAGTATCTAGGTAAGCTCTTAAGGAAAAGTACAATTCATTTGAATTTTATTTTGGTAAGAGTATAATCAGTCAGAAAAAAAAAAAAACTCATTAGTCTTTAGTAAATACCTTAAATTACTGGTCTCAGGTTTTCATGGGGAAGGCGAGGGAAGTTGGACAGTTTTATTTCATAATCCTTTCCAGGTCAAGAAATTTGTGGATCTTCATACTTATTCTGCACACTACCGAGCACAGAATCATAGGTTCTAGGTGGATGCAAAGATTTATAATCTCTGACCCTAAAGAGTTAGTGCACGGTTAGGCATGAACAAAAATCTGTATACAAGATAATGAATAATATGTGTTAAATTGTGTGGAATGGGAAAGACTATCTATATATGTCTTTTGTGTCCTGAGAAGGGAAAGATCCATGTGGGAAAGCATAAAAGAATAAATCACAATGACAAAAATTCTCCGCATTCATCTTAGGAAGATAAAATAAGAATGGCTAATGTTTGAACAGTGCTCCCTTGGCTGACAGGAAGGTTTCTCTACATCCATGCGGGGTTGGCAGCATACCTGGAATTTTAATACATCACAGCCAAACAGCCCTATTGATATTTCTGCTTAATGAAGTGCCCTTTATTGAGAATCCTGCCCCTTGCAGTCTCAGATAAAAAGAAAGATAAATTCAATTCCTATATTTGAAGAACAAGGTTATTACCTTTTCTTCTAAAAACTTGTTAGGATAACATACTGCTCAATAGGACTAAAGTAATGAGTTTCTCATTTTTTCTGTGATGTGTGATATCAGTCATTGTAAACTATTTTCCTAGTGTAGTCTTGTCGTCACGATATAAGTAGAGGGATACGGAAGCGATTGAAAAGCCATTGATTGATGCTCATATTGTGAATTACTTATAGTACATATGATGGGAAGGATGCTTCTATTTTTTTTTCTGTCAGAACTTAGCACAAAATCTATATAGTACTTAATAAATTAATTTAGGGTGCTGATACATGTTCATCAAAAAGAAATGAGGATAGGGGCGCCTGGGTGGCTCAGCCAGTTAAGTGTCCGAATTTGGCTTGGGTCATGATCTTGAGGTTTGTGAGTTCGAGCCCTGCAGCAGGTTCTGTGCTGACTGCTCAGAGCCTGGAGCCTACTTTGGATTCTGTATCTCCCGCTCTTTCTACACTACCCTTGCTTGTGCTCTGTCTTTCTCTCAAAAATAAACATTAAAAAATGTTTAAATAAAAAAGAAACAAAGAAACAATGATAGAATTTGCTGTCCATGATTTTTGCATGTATATTTCATGGCTAAAACTCCCTTACATATATAGTTGTATGTTTATTTCTGTTTAATTCTGTCACATTGTCCAAAGGTCATTTATTCCCATATGTCAGAAGTATAGAACTTCTGTAGATCTTCTCAAATCCCATTTATGCGACTCCTCAGAAACTATTATTTTTCTAATAATTTTATTGCTGATCATTTTTCAATATAGCCTTATAAAAATACACTTCTGACTTCATTAGTTTCTTTTAAATGGTGTCATAATATACATATTATTCTGCATTGTACTTTCTCACTTGTAAAATATATTTGGGTCTCAACTTGGCAATACCAGTAGACTATATAAATATTTCTCAAAGGTATAAACTAGAAAGTGGTCTTTTAATCAAGTACAATGTATGTATGAATAAATGCAGTCAAGTAGCTCTCCAATATGGCTTATAAATATACACTGTCACTGGGATATATGCTCTGAAAGGGGCATGGAGCCTGCTTAAGATTCTCTCTCTCTCTCTCTCTCTCTCTCTCTCTCTCTCTCTCTATCTCTCCCTCTCTGCCCCTCTCCCACTCTCTCTTACTCTCTCTTGCTCTCTCAAAAAAGAAAACAATAAAGACAATGGCATTGGATGGACACGAATACATTGAACCAATACTAGAAAAAAATATGAAAGGCTACAGTAATTAGCAAGCAACTTAATACCAAATATGAAAGTCAAGAAGTCTCTATGGCATAAAGGGGCTCTCATCTCTTCTCTAGTGAGAAGAGCGGCAAATTGAGGACTAGGTTCAAAACTTATTTTTGAGTTAAAGTATAAAAGGCCAAAGCAAGTTGATTATGGCAAAGTCAACAACCTGTTGCGAGATGGGTATATCGATGTTGAGTCCCTGCCAATCAATTTACAACAGAGACAGATACTGAGTCCTGAAATAATATTCTTTGTGAAATCTATTTGACTGTAGGGTGGGCAAGATGAGTCCTTTACACCTGGAAGGGTCAAGGGTTTACACTGAGAGGAATTAACAGCCTTTCCATGTATGGATTTTCTTTTCAGGATGCTACTATTTGAGGGTTTGCTAATGTTTATTCCTTTGGAACAAGATCTTATATCACATAACATCAGAGAACACATTTTTCAGAAAAGGAAGAATAGAAGCAAGTCCAATAGCACTGGTTCCATTAGCTGTAACCCACAGCAACTGCTAAGGAGATGCCAGTCTAATAGATGGCTGAAACATCTTATTGAAAGCACATTTGACACAGTATCTCAGATGTACCAGAAGTGCTAAAACAATGAGGAGCCATCCTCCAGAAGTCAGTATACACATCAAATAAAAAACCTTTATAAGGTATGGTGTCTTCCATAGGAAGAATATATAATTCCATGAACCAAGAAATGGAAGGAGTGTGCCTTCTGAAGTATCCCTGTCCATCATCCACTTGGAGAATGTTGGTTCTCTGTCCCAGAATTCTGGCTGCTACAGATTTAGAGCTTGTGGGCCACAGAAGAGAAAACACTTCCACCAGGATACATGAGACCCAGTTAACTTTCAACTGCCTCAAGGGTGTTTTGGGCACCTTATATTTAAGGAGAAGAAAATATTGTCTTCAAATCTGGCGTTGATCCTGATCATCCCAAAGAGAATGAACTGCTGTTCAAAAATGGTGACAGGGATAATACATTTAAAACAGACAGTCCACTGGGGGTCTTTTACTCCTTCCTTGTCTTGTTGTCTGCTAAACGGGCTTGTGCAGGAACTTTACCTTGAGAAGGACATGGTAATGACATGAAGCTCAATCCTTCAGAACTAAAGGTCTGTGTCAGTCTGGAAGGTAGGACACAGAAATGACAAGAGATGTTATCTGAGCACAAGAGCCATCTAGATTAGAGAGTGGAGGAAGGAGAAGGTGAGCACCTGTTGCAGTGCCAACATCAGTGGTAGCAGTGGGAATGTTTTCCATCTACTACCGCCTGTGCCCTGGAAAGTTCCATCCACTACCTGTGGCCTGGAAAGGGAGGCCCACTTGAATCTTGCAGGAGCTGCTCCTCCAAAGTATGTTGAAAAGTGGAGTCAAGAATCAGAGGAGAGAGGTGCCTGGGGGTTTAGTTGGTTAAGTGAGATCAGGTCATGAGATCAGGTCACTTTTTATGAATTAGAATCCCGTATTGGGCTCCCTGCTGTCAGCAAAGAGCCTCTGGATCCTCTGTCTCCCTCTCTCTGCCCCTCCCCTGCTTGCTCTCTCTCTCTCTCTCTCTCTCTCTCTCTCTCTCTTTCTCAAAAATAAATAAATATTTTAAAAAAAAGAATCAGAGGGGAGGACTGTGGTAGGAATGAAGATGTACCACCCAATCCTCCTCGAATCCTCCTTCAAGGAAAAACTTATCTGGGAGTGATGCTAGGAGATAGCCTTTGGCTGTCAGCCCCTTCAGGTATGGCCTCAACTACAAATCCACTTTACCCAAGGTCATGCCTTTTCTGGACATCCCAAATGCAATGACTAATTGAGGCAGGTATCCAAAGATACCAATACAAGATAGCTGAGATAGAATATTTAGCTCCAGAGGACCCCATCAATTCACCTGAGTTTGTAGTTCACATGTACATCATAGCTCATCCTCTTTCTCTGCTAAAACCTCCCCTCCCATAGATATTGATCCCAAGATCATATTCTCTAATAAACCTCCTCCTTGCCAAACACCATTTCAGAGTCACTTCCTGAAGAATCCAATTAACCACAAAGATAATGATCTATATTTATTTTCCTTTGTTGTTCAACTCCAGTTTCCTTTTCTGCATATTTAATAGTTTTATTGTAGAAAATGTGAAGCATATAAAAAAGAAACTAAATAGAGTAATTAACTACCATATGCCCATTATCTAGTATCAAAATTATCAACATTGTCACACCCTTTAAAAACATATATACTTCTAGTCATCTTCTCCTGTTTTGTTATTATAAGTATTGTATCTTTGTGAAATGAAGTGGGTAATTTCTCTTTTTTTCTGTACTTTAAAAGTGTTTGTGTAAGATAATGACATAGACTGAATTGTGTCTCCTCAGTATTCGTAAGTTGAAGGTCTAACCCCCAATGTGATTATATACGGAGATAGAGCCTATGAGGCTATACTTAAAGTTAAAGGAGGTTATTAAGGTGGGGCCTTGGTTCAATAGGATTAATCTCCCTATAAGAAGAGACACCAGAGAGTTGTGTGTAAGGATGTGTGTGTGTAAGGATGTGTGTGTGTGTGTGTGTGTGCATGTATGTATGCATGCTCAGGAAAGGCCATGTGATAACAGAATAAGAAGGTGGCCATCTGCAAGCCAGGATAGGGGCTCTCACTGGAAACTGGCTGGCACCCTGTTCTCAGAATTTCAGCCTACAGAACTGTGAGAAAATACATTTCTATTGTTTAAGCCACATAGTCTTTGGAATTGTGTTATGGCAGTTTGAGCTGACTAACACGGATTTTGGTACATAGAAGTGCTATGGCAAATACCTAACAATGTAGAAATGGACTTGCAGCTGAGTAAGGTATAGAGGCTGTAGCAGTTTTGAGACACATGCCAGTAAAAAAAACAACTCTGGTTTGTTGCAAAATTATTGCGGGTAGAATATAGATGTTAAAGGTCCGTGTTCTAATGAGAGCTCAGAAAATAAAGGGGTAGTGGGGGATGGAGGTGTTGAGAAAGACTCCATTTTCTTAAAGACTTCATAAATAATTATGTACCTAATATTGGTAGAAATATGGAAGTTATAGACCTTTGTGGTGAAGCCTCAGATGAAAATAAGGACAGGATATTGGAAAATGGAGAAAAGATGATCCCTGTTGTAAGTGGCAAAAAACTTGTCTAATTCATGTTGTTGTGTTTTGTGGATGATAGAATTTATGAACCAGGAGATGGTATATTTACCTGAGAAGATTACTAAGCAAGATATTCAAGGCTTAGCCTGGGTCTTCCTGACTGCTATTGGTAAAATATCAGAGGAGAAAGATGAATTGAAAAGGAATTGTTAAGCAAGAAGTAATAAGAACTTGAAGAGCTAGAAAACCCTCAGCCTACTCACGTTGCAAATTACTGAAAAAACTTGTTCTGAAGAGGTGTGTGAATGAAAGGTGTGGTTGGACAATCACTTGGTAAGGAGATTGGTGTGAGTATCAACTATGAATTTAATCAGTTACTTCACCAGAAGCCAGGAATAGAGATGGGATTATACCAGCAGAAACACTGCCACTCTCGACCTCAGCAACACTCTGCCAATTTGGACCAAAGGGAACAGGATGAAATGGTAGAGCTATTTGACAGCAAATATGCTTCATCCTTCAAGAAAGGGGAAGACTGACCCCAAAGGTGATGCAGAGACCGTCAAGACTGCCAATCACACCGCAGTCCCTGGGGACTAGACTTTCACATCCTCTGTTTCAGTGAGCCAGGTGGACCTTGAGCCAGGTGGCCCTTGCAGTAAGCCCCAGAAGCAGAACCACACTACACACCCCAAGGTGGGGAGGCAGCAACCCAGAGACACCATATTGGATCTGGAAGGCAAAACATTGAACCAAACAGGATTATTCTCTGACCTTAAGATCTAATGGAATTTGCCTGCTAGGATTTGGACATGTTTGGGATCCATTATCCCCTTTTTTCCTTCCAGTTTCTCCTTTTTGTAAGGGGAATGTCTATCCTATGCCTGCTCATCATTGGTTTTTTGTAAACACATAACTTGTCTAGTTTCAGGGGTTCACAACAGGAAAGAAATTTTGCCTCAGAAGGTATCAGACCTCAGTTCTCATCCATGTGTGATTTAGAAGGTATGTAAACTCCATACTTCGGGGCTGTTGGGAGGAATGAATATATTTTGCATGTGAGGATATGAATTTAGGGGGCAGGAATGAGTGCAATGGACTGTATTGTGTCCCCCGCAAGTTCACATGTTGAAGCCCTAACACCCAATGTAACTGTGTTTAGAGATAGGATATTTAAGAAGGTGATAAAGGTTACATGAGGTCATAAGGGTGGTTTTATAAGAAGAGACACAAGATACCTTGTTTCCTTTCTCTCCATGCACATGCACCCATAAAATGCTATGTGAAAGTCCAATAAGAAGGCAAGCTGGGAAGAGAGTGCTCACCAAAAACTGACCTTCATGCACCTTGATCTCAGACCTCCAGTCTTCAGAACTGTGAGAAAGTAAATTTCTGTTGTTTAAGCCATCTAGTCTGTTGTACTAAATTATGTACTACATGATGAGAGTTCCGACTGACTAATAGAGATTATAATTTTCCTTTAATCTTATAGAGAATGTTCCCATAACTCTGGAGATAGCTTCCCTTGGGGAAGCTGAGACCTTTGCTTCTATTCAATTTTGCAATTTTTACACATTATCCTCCTTACTTTCTTTGTTGTATATTTATTGAAATCAAATTATAAATAAAATCAAATTTTATTTTTAAATCCCTTAGCATCATTACTATGCCCCACTCTGTTCTCTGCACTCTCATTATCATTGCCAATATTATTAATATGTGTTTATTTTTGCCCCTTCTTGGACTTTTTGCCATGATTATTATTTAATATTTTGTCATTCATTAATATTTCAAAGAACTATAACTGATTGTACCACTCAACAATTTTAGTGTTCTTTTCTTGCTTGCTTGTTTATTGCATTGGTATCTGTTTTATCCTTTAATTCATTTCTTTTTTGCTTCTGCTTTCAAATTTATTGTTGATATCTTCCTATTTTAATTGAGAGTTTAATTTATTAGTATAGCTCATCCTTGTTTTTTTAATTAATTTACTTGGACGTATGTTTTCTTAGAGTACCATTTAAGAACTTCCCTTTTGTATTGTGGCAGGCTGAAACTCATTACATATTCACCCTAAACAAATTCTACTTTCAGTTCCTATTTTTAATGATTATTTAATTACTTATTTATTTAAAGTTTATTTACTTACTTAGAGAGAGACAGAGAGAGCTGGGAGGGGCAGGAAAGAAAGAGAGGGGGTGGGGGGGGGAGAGAGAATCCCAAGCAGACTATACAATGCCAGCACAATGCAGTGTGGGGCTCAAACTCATGAACCATGAGATCTTGACCTGAGCCAAAATCCAGAGTCAGACATTCAACCGACTGAGCCAGCCAGGTGCCCCAATCTTGATTTCCTTTTTAAGATATACATTTCTCAGTAGGTTTTTCCTGACACCCAGATTTTTTAAAAATATAACTTTTTCTTAATATCTTATTTCATTACATTGATCAGCTAATACAAATCATAGGGGAATGCTTGATTGATTTTTTTTTTTTAAGATTTAATGACAACCTAAAGCATGGCCAAGTTATATGAATGGTGTTTTTGTTTTTGTTTTTGTTTTGAATCTGTAAGTTAAGGTTTCATACTTTGTTTGGTGTCTAAATACACATATACTAATTTAAGCAAAATATAAACACTATGTATTCTTAGTTATTTTTCCTGTTTCTATCACAAGATTGTTAAAGGCTGTTGCAAAAATGGATTTAGCACATCAGAAAAGAATATCCTTTGTGGAAGCAGCTGTCTTTAGGTGTCAAACTCTGGATTGGAGTTGGCTTTCGATGGCTGATGAATTGCTAAACATTGACAGGACAGAAGTTAAAAGTTTTGTCCCTGAAGTGAATCATTCCTATATTACAGGATCATTGCTGGAAAAGGGAATTAAAACACACATTATAATCACTGGGAATAGGAGATAATCACATCCAGGAAAAATCCAGAGGTGAGAGGCAGCTACCAAAGATGAGTCCAGTAAGAGAGGATGAATAAGGGGAAAATAAACAAGAACTAATGAAGTAAAATTTTAGGAACCAACAGATGGACCCAGCTTAAGGGATTAATATGCGCAAAGGAACTATATATCAAGAAATGGCTTGAAGCCAGGACTAGAGCAACTTTGAGGGAGAAGGTAGAGGGCAGATTAGAGGTTCGGCAAAAGGTCAGCGTATAAAGTGGCAAGCGGGGTTCTCCCAGTGGGTTTTTTGACATTAGAGTTCGCATCTACATGTATTTGTCCCATGGGGATATCACCAGTGCTTCTCAAATTTCATTTTGAATATGAATCCCCTGGGGATCACCTTGAAATTCAGATTCTGATTCTGTAGGTAAGAGTTGGTCACTGAGAGTCTGAATTCCTAAAACACTCCCAGGAGATGGCTGTCCCTCTGGTCTGTGGGCACTTTTGAGTGGCAGGACCTTGACTCTACCCCCATGCCTTGGCAGCACTTGACAGACATGTAGAAAATCAGGAAGGGGTACATAAGAGCAGCCTGTACCTTGGGGAGCATTTGGGGGTACAAAGATTAATTTGTAGATTCTGGATCTTGACTTTTTCAACATTGAGAAAGAAACATACTGAGAGATGCTGGCGGGACGTGGATTCTTTAGAGAAGTCTACTGTTTCTCATTTCTCTGTTAGAAAAAACTGGAATCAGAGGCAACTCTCCATTCCGCCCACAGAACATGTGTTCCTCTGAGTGAGAAAGAGGCTTAAGCTCCGTGTTCCTTAGTTATAGTGTTAAAAACCTCGTGATCTAAAATACCCTAAAATGAATCCTGAAATATACTACAATTTACAGAAGGAACAATACAGCCGCACTCCCTTGTGAAGTAATACAAGCCACTGGTAAAAAAATCAAGATAGTCAAAAGAATTAACAATATAAAAAAAATCATTTGTCATATTTCATTTCTCTGTTGAATATTATTACCTTTATACTCAAATCACCACATGCCAATTTATTTATTTTCAGTTTTCTCATGTCTATGAAATTTTTTTTCTTCACTAGGATTATTCAGAAAATATGTTGATAATCTTCTTAAATTTTTAATTGTTTATTTTTGAGAGAGAGAGACAGAGTGTGAGTGGGGGAGGGGCAGAGAGAGAGAGAGGGAGACGGAATCTGAAGCAGGCTCCAGGCTCTGAGCTGTCAGCACAGAGCCCAAAGAGGGGCTTGAACTCGTGAACCACGAGATCATGACCTGAGCTGAAGTCTGATGTTTAACCGACTGAGCCACCCAGGCACCCCAATAATCTCTTTTTTTTTTAAAAAAGGTAGTTTTGAAACATTTTTAGGAAATGAGATCACTAGATTTTTTATGTGAATCATCAACTATACACCTATAGCACGTTTCCTGAAACATCCTGGAATGTCTCTTACATTGGGCTCCTAATTCAAGAGGACATGTTACAGATAATAATAATGCACCTTGTTCTTTACATTTAGACACTTGCAAGAAAACTATGTATATCAAGCTGCATTTCATTAACAAAGAATCTTAAGTGTATATTTATAAAGAAACAAAATGATATAATTTAAAACGGCTCTAACATCGATCTATCTGAAATGCTTCCTAAAGATACTAAATGCTTTTACAATCCACAGATGTTTTGCTCTGGAGGAATCCTAATAAATATGAAGGTACTTTCAAGATAGAATAGTGAAAGGTGATACTGAACACCTCAGCATGCACAGTTAATCTCGTACATCCTGAAATCTACTGCCTTTTTTTTAATAGTGTATGTTTATTTGTTTTTGAGGGGCGGGAGGGGCAAATAGAGAGGGAGAGAGAAGATCCGAAGCAGACTCTGCATTGACAGCAGAGAGCCCAATGTGAGATCATGACCTGAGCAAAAGTCTGACGTTTAACCGACTGAGCCGCCCAGGCGTCCCTCTACTGCCTTTTCTATTTCAGTGTGAGGCTAAGATAGAATCATCATTCAGCTGTCTAGACTCAAGTTTCCCAGTGGACATGTTACATACTCCCAGTGTCCATTCTCTAAAGTGTCATGTGATCCACGCAGTAAATAATTTCATCTGAGCTTCCCTAGCCACCACTAAGAACTCCCCCCATATATTTAATTCTGCATGTGAGAGAGAAAGGTGATGGGAATAAAATCCGGTGTGAGTCCTCTTTGATGAGCCACTGTAATTTCTATCTCAAATTCTTTTATCTGTGGATAACTTTTGGTTATTCTAATCCTCTCTTGTTTAGGCTCTCTAGCTTTTTTTCAGAATGATTATCTCAAGTCAATCCTTTATCTAGAACATTAATATTGCACATTCTATTTGTTATATACAGTTGTCTTCTATAAAAGCAAAAACCTTCTTCTGCACTGTTATCTGGTTCTAGATAATTGTTGTTGTGTTTTGTTGTTTCAGTATGCTAGTTACCAGCAAGGAAACTGAATCTGAGCTCTTTTACCTACTAGTAATATGAAAGACAGGCTATTTAATCATTCTCTGCCTTAATTTCCCCCTCTGTGTAATAAGGATAATGAGATTTTCACGTAGGGTTTTTGTGAGGACAAAATAAAGTAGGAAGATATTAGTGTAGAGTTGGCGCCTTACCAGTGTAAAGTTTCTTGTCTTTCCGTGTCTCTTCTGTTTGTGTGGAGGACTACGGACTACATTAGCTTTTGCATATATGTGCTCAGAGAACCTGGGCTCGGTGAACTCTCCAAAGTTAGGAATCCAGGGCCTCTACAATGAATACCTAATGAGTTGATATAAACTACAAATATCGGTTCAATTAAATTACCCTACGGGACTAATCCAGTTTACGCTGATTACATTTTTGACCAAAAATATCAAATCAATCTATCACTTAGATAATTCTTCTAGACACTCGGAACTGAGTCAGCCGGAAAGAGTGAGACTTCTGATTTTTAAGATTTAATGAAGACAGCGGTGATTTCTGTATTTCCACATTAATGTATGTGCATGCAAGAGTGGATATGTCGCCATTCTATTCCATACAAAGATCAAATTGGGTGAAAAAAATGCGTGAGAATCGACTAATGACCACTTGGACTATTTCCTAAGTAATGTGATTTTTTGGTTGTCATTTTTACTCATTTAAAAAAAATTGAACCTATTTTCTATTACAACGCAATTAATTTAAATCAAACCCAATATATATTTACCATGTAAATACTGGTTTTACACTCTCTGTTAAGATCAGTTAAGGTATGGAGGATATCAAGGCCCAAATTTAAAATGTCCTATTTTTATGAGACATAATTAAACTGAACACTAGAGGGCACTCATACTTAGAACTGAATCCAATGAGGGCATCTTAGAAGATTTTACTACTGCGGTAGAATCCAAAAGGACCAATTTATGGACACCTCCAGATTGTATGATACCACAATTTATAACTCACTGCCAAAATGAAATTCAATTTCCTCTTACTCAAGGTTCTCCTCAAAAAGATCACTAATACAAACGCCTGGAAATGTCTTGTTTTGTTTCCCCATTCACATTAATTACTCTGTTCAGAATATTTTCCCTCACCACTCTGAATACCTTCCTATACCCAGATTTCACACTGTTGAAGTCATTGTTCCCTATGACATTTTCTGAAGCATTTTCAGAAGAGTTTTGTTTGTAGGGGCGCCTGGGTGGCGCAGTCGGTTAAGCGTCCGACTTCAGCCAGGTCATGATCTCGCGGTCCGTGGGTTCGAGCCCCGCGTCGGGCTCTGGGCTGATGGCTCAGAGCCTGGAGCCTGTTTCCGATTCTGTGTCTCCCTCTCTCTCTGTCCCTCCCCCGTTCATGCTCTGTCTCTCTCTGTCCCAAAAATAAATAAATGTTGAAAAAAAAAAATTAAAAAAAAAAAAAAAAGAAGAGTTTTGTTTGTTTTTTAAGTCTTTCCTTTTGCATCAAAAGCTTTTCACCTTGGAATCTCACCATTCTTATGTCAAATGAGGTAGCTTGGTATGAGATTTAAAAAGGTGTGATTGCTCCATAGCTCTATAACTTCGTGGATGTGCTACCTGTTGAATTATACAGAGGCCTGCACTTAGAATGGTCATCATTGGTATAATGTACTGCTATCACTGTCTCAAAATTAATAATTTGTACCCATAATTTTGACCCTGAAGTTTCATTTTGCATTGTGCCCCACAAATTGTTTGACCAGTCTTCATGGGTGCAATATTAGATTCCAATTCAAAAACATTGTTTCTTTCTTTTTCTTTTTTTCAAAAACATTTTTCTAATTGCTAAGGTAATACGGGATAGGCATGCCACAATGAAGACACTATAAATCATATAAATCATCATTGTGTTTCTTTGCATTGATAGGTATGAAGCTCATACCCAAATTCATCACTTAGTTCTTAGAACTGTGCCGTAATTTTAAATAATACATTTCTATGTACTAATTTCACCATAAGCCTTTTCTTATTTTTTATTATCTCCACATTAACTTGATATTTTATGTTATATGTTATTATATGTTTGTATTAAAGCTTTCTTTAAAGCTCCTCAGAATGAGACAATTGAAGAAAAATATTGATTAATATACCTTTTATACTTTTTTTTCATTTTAAGACATATATCTGTATCTATATCTACATCTATATCTATATTAGACTGCCTCTCTCCTCCAAATTTTTTCTTTACCATATTTCAAATAACTTAATTTTTCAAAGGTACAAATCAAGTAAGTCTATATGAAAGATCCTAATGAATCTGAGGTAAATGTAAATCTGTGCTCTGGTGTTGATCAGTACCCCAAATAGTCCACGGCTTGAATGACAAAAAAAAAAAATAGTCAATGTATTTTCTTGTAATCAGGTCATCAATTTGTTCATAATAAATAGATATGAGTGAAAGAAACTTGAGACTTACACCCCTTCTCCCCCATCTAGGAAAGGTACTTTTTTTTTTTGTAACTTTATTGACTAAGCACACTCAATGGAACAGCCTTCCCTAGAATTCCCGTAAGAGCCATCTAGCTCACTAGCGAGGCCCTTGAATCTTATTCTATTCTCAGGAAAGTATTATTGTGTAACAAAATAATATTTAGCTTATGTATCATCCTAAAATATATTATTACTAATCTAGTATTTTTTAAAGCAAGGATCAGCAAACTTTTTTTCTGTAAAACTTTAGATAGTAAATATTTTAGATTTTGTTCCACAGACTACTTATGTCTCAACTACTCAGCTCTGCTATTGAAGGACAAAAGCCCCCCATACACAATATATGAATGAAAGGAAATGAATGTGTTCCAATAAAACTTTATTTGTAAAAACAGATGCCTGAAAAATGAATCCTGGTTGGCAATGAATGATCAATTAATCAATCCCTCTACTAAAGGATTTGTATTACTGTGCAAGGCAAGAATATAAAATAATGGATATATGAAAGGCAATTAGAACTTAGAAATCTTTTTTGTTCTTGGCATTAGTCATTTGAGTAGGATACGTACGTATATATGTCTATTTTCACAATAGCCATAGCTCAGAACAAATTTGGGACTCTTAACTTGGAATTCAAAATAGAATCAATTTGTGAACCACTCAAGAAAATCCATTTCACTACTTTATAGTAAAGCTACATTTGGGGCAGAAAATACTATTACCCAGCTTAATGACACATCTCATTATCCAAAATTGGCTAGAATGAATTTGTCCAATTTCAAAAATCAAGTCTACCATGGAAAGATAAAGACTGATTACTACTGAATCTTTAAAGAGAAGTTTCAGTTTAAAATCAATCCAATGTAATTTAGAGGCACATCTTGTTTATTCCTTATTTGCATATATTCAGTTGGAAACAGTGGCAATCCATTCACAGCTATTTTCACGGCAGAGGCAAGGGACAGTGATGTCCATATTGATAATGTAAGGTTAACACGTGACATGGCTGGTAAAAGTGACTGTAGTTGCATAGGTCATAAGAAATAATGCCAAGACATGCAGAATAAGTGAAATTTTAACATTTTTTCCCGATGAAGAAGGTTTGGGGTAAGTTTTTTTGGCTTCATGTCTGAACTGGCAAATGAAAGAATTGACAAGGTTTTAAAGATATTTCAAAAGACAGAAATGACAGAGGACTATGTGGAAAACAAGGGACAATTGACAGGAAGCACGTGAAGAAGTGTTGTTTAGAATATGTCAAAATTGATGTTTACTAAATGGCTTTATTTCACAAGAAAACAATTGGCTTATGAGCGACCAATTTCCCTAAAATTATTTTCTAAGTCCTTTGGGTTTCAATTATTTAAAGAAATGACTTGATTCTCAGCAAGCTTTTCTTGACAAAAACATTCTTCCAGCTTGCCAGATGTGTTACATATTTGAATTAGTGGTTTTTATTTTTTATTAATGTTTATTTATTCTTGAGAGAGAGAGAGAGAGAGAGAGAGAGGAGGGGCAGAGAGGACAGAATCCTAAGCAGAAGCAAACACAGAATCCTAAGCAGGCTCCAGACTCCGAGCTGTCAGCACAGAGCTTGAACACGGGGCTTGAACTCATAAACTGTGAGATCATGACCTGAGCTGAAGTCAGACACTTAACTGACTGAGCCACCCAGGGGACCCTGAATTAATGGTTTTTATTCAAGAAGTATCCCAGTCCCTATTGTTGCTTCCAAAAGAGGTGTGTGTATGGCAGGGGGGTGGAGGTAAGGGGTGGGATATTTGGGGATAAAGGGAGAAGTAGGAAAAAATTCTAAAGATAATGGAGAAAATAAATGATTTTTCAGATTCTAGTAGCATAATCTCAGAGTTTGTATTTGTCACTTTAATTTTGTTCCACAGATATTCTATGAGTAACTTTAAGATTGAACCTTCTTCTTCACTGAAACTCACACAAGGTATCTATTGCAGAACACACATTTGAAAACATATTTTTATTGACTCTAAATAACAACAACAAAAACCAACCAAACAAACAAACAAACAAAACAAAACAAAAATCAAAAACCACCTGGTGACTTTCTTTGTTAGAAAAATGTGTATTTAAAGGTAAAACTCCAAATTCTGTTCCTCAAGCATGGGATCCTAAAATAAGTCTCAGAATTTTCTCTCCTTCTGTGCTCCATTTCAGTAGACTTTTACTCAGCCAGCAAAATCTCTGAATTTTTTTTAAATCTCTTTCCCCTTAGTGGTCTCTAGTCAAAGACATTCCACTCAGAATATTCTATGAATTCACATTCTGATTCCAAACATTTTTCTACAACATGACTGAATTTTAAGGTCCCAATGGACCCCACAATCACAATCTCAATTCTGTGACTACATGCTTAGATTTTATATTCAACAGACTATAGTTATAAGGCTATCATCTGTTTCATTCATTAACATGAATCCTTCCCTATGATCGCAAACCTTTTCAATATTTTCAGGTTTCTCCTCTATATTGTACTATTATTTATAACCTATTCCAGAAAACCAGCTGATAGAAAGGAAGAATTTTAAATACTTCATATCATTGAAAATTTATGGTGATATGGAAGCACTTTGCACTATTATTAATTAAATAGAATTATATTTCTGCATGTTTGAAACAGGAATCAACCAAACATCTTTGTTTTTTAACTCATCTGCTAAATATGTTCGTTGCATTTCCTTCTGAAAACATCTATTAGATCAAGCAGAGCAGTTTTGCTTACTAAATAACAATAAGATGAAATTGTGTGTGTGTGTGTGTGTGTGTGTGTGTGTGTGTGTGTGTGTGTGTGTGTTGGGGTTTGTATGTGTGTTTACACAAAATGGTCTAGGATATGCAATGGTAACTTACTTCCTGATGAGGCAAGCATTAATGTTTGTCATTTAAATCTTAACCTGCCCTATTTGTGATTGAGAGTTTAAAAATTTTTGCAGGATAAGACAGTAATACCATCTTACTACGTTAAAGACACCTATTAGTCATGTCCCAGGCAAATTGGGATTTATGACTCAGACATAATTCTTCCAAATATGCCTGCTGTTCATAAAAAGGCAGAGATATATGACTCAAAAATAACACCAAGACAGAAATAATTCTGCACTTCGCTTTGCCACATTGACTTTCCTCTGGAATGTATGGCAAAATCTCCACGTTTTATGAATAGGCTCTTTCCAATACTACAGATGTATATTCCCAACTTCTAAATCAAGCAAATCCCTGAGACAAATAAAACAAATGATCAGCTCCAGCACAGGCAAGGGGAGATGTATATAGAAGAACTATGCATTAAAGATTGATGGGGACCCACACATACTTTAAATATCCCACTGTTGATGTTGACTGTGCCTTGAAGAGAAGGTTAAGAATGTCATGTATCACTTGAAAATGATTAAGTTGTTCTAGTCATCTGACCGAGTGTCATTCCATGTGATCAATTGTGGATGGGTGCATTAAATTTTTGAGGGGAGGCGGAGAAGATATGGACAGAATATAGCACAGATAATATAAATGTCTTCCCCTCAAATCTGCACAAATATTGCCAAGACCATGGCATATCATCATGCTTTGTGAACACTGATTGCTGAAGGTAACTTATGTAAAGATACCAAATTTCATTAAGGATGGCAGCAATACAATCCTCCTTTCTCTGTGGACTATGAAATCTTTCAACTTAAATATTTTGGAATTTTTGCAGGCATCAAAGATGCATATGAAATATTGCCTCCAAGAGACATTTTTTGCCCTCAAAGAATAATCAAAGTTCTACTTATGTTTATAACTTAAAATCAAATAGTTTTTCTAAACTCCAGTGGCAATAATTCTATCATTTCCATGGTCCTGTCTTTTTAAATCATCTATAAAAATCAAAGATATCCATTTTTCCCCAGTGAAACATAAGCATTGTATTCAGTGAATATTAAAATGTGGATCTTAAAAGGCACAAATTTTATTATAACTGAATGATTTACTTAATACCCCATGCCAGGAATTGTCCAGAAGGGATTATTCTGTTAAAAAGAAAAACAACATGCACTTATAATGTTGTTGAAGACCATCATCGATTTCCAATTAGGCATATTAATATTATACTCTCATTACTTTTCAAAATAAGAGATTTCTTCTTATTCCAAGAATCCTAGGAAAGAATCCATGTAAAATAAATGGCATTTGTTCTCTGAACACTCTTCACTCCCCTGTTATGATGGATAGCCTCAAACCGTTGTGTTTTTATCATTAATTTCCCTCATAAATTTTTCCAGAGAATTTAAAAATGGGGTTAGACGAACAATCAGGATATGACGGAAGGTTTTTCTCTGTGCAAGGAGAGTAGACACTGATTCAGTTCCATGCCATTTGCTGTGCAGTATCCACTTGCCTCTGTCAAAGTGTGGATTAATTTTAATTTGACTGTAATAATGGATACCATATATTGGAAGCATGATTGCCACCTGACATGTATTCCCCACTGTTCTTGCTTACAGATCCTTGATTCTGTCTGGGTTGACTGTGTGCCTAAGCCACATATGACGATTATGGTATCATGTTGTGTCTCCATCAATAATGACAGATCTGTCAATCACCTGCCAGTTCTTTAATTTACCCAACTCCTTGGTAGCTTGATATGCAGGGTAACCCAGATATCGTCTATGAGGTATCAGGGGGAATCCTGTTGGGAACATCTTAGAAAAAAATATATTTCTAGTAAAAAGGGAGAGATGATAATTGGTGATATTCCTTCTCTTTTTTTTCTGCCTGGAACCTGATCATGATACTTGGAACTGCAGGGCCTATATTTTGACCATGAGGTCACATGAATTAGATCAAAACACAACGTGGAAGGGTCTGTAGCTAGAAAAAAAGTCTTTGTGCCCTGATAACACTCTTAGCTGCTACACTGTGGACAGCAACCATGATCTCTAGATTTCTTTTAAAGTGACAAAAATCACCTTTTACTAATTGAAGCCCATTATGTAGATTTTCAGTACTTTGCTATTGTAAGCATTCCCAACTCCTAGAGTCTTTAGTTAGAAACTAAAACAAAATGAACTTTAGATGAAAACAGTTATCTGAGGATAAAAGATAATCGCCATCTTTAGCATAGGTATGACAACTTTATATAATATTGTTTTGGGTTCCTGGGCCCCATCCAGTGGGTGTGTCAGGGGGCTTTCCATGCAGCACCAAGCTATTCTCAGATACCCGTAGGGTAACAATTCTGACATTACCTACCTGAAGATAGTGTAGATTCCCCAGGTGAAGCTTTCTGTCTTACAAGATGGCCCACCCTACCTTCATTTGCCAGTCATAAGCCCAGATTGTTCCCTGACCTCCTGACTGACTGGCTGTAAATCTGAGGTTCCCCCTACCTCATCCCTGGATTCAATTCATTTGCTACAGCAGCTCTAGGAACTCAGAGACCCATTTTGTTTACTAGATTACCAGGTTGCTAGATTGCCTGTTTACTATAAAAGGATATAACTCAGGAGCAGCCGGATGGAAGACACGCATATGGCGAAATATGGGAAAAGGGTAAGAAGTTTCCTTGTCCCCTCCAGTTGTGTCAGTGTCCCCCAGGTCCCCCCATGTTCCTCACAAAAGCTCTCCACACCTGGTCCTTTTGGATTGTGTGGAGGCTTAATTACTTAGGCATAGTTGATTAAATCATTGGCAATTGGTGACTGATTCAACCTCCAGCCTTTCTTCCCTCCACCAGAGAGAGATCAAGGAATGAGACTAAAAGTCCCATGGTTTGCTCCATTGGTAAACAGCCCCCACCTTTAGGTGCTTTCCAAAGGTCACCTGATTAACATAACAAAAGGATATTTTTAACACTCTCTTTCCTTAAGAAATTCTAAGGTTGTTTGGGAGTTGTAAGCGAGGAATCTTGGAAGAAGACCAAATATATATGTGAATATATGTACATATATGATCAAATATATATGTATACATATTTTTCATAAATCACAACATTGCACATATAAATAATGTGTTTTGCGAGTAGTCATCTCTGTCAAATATTGAATCATGATATGCAAAATTACAGTGTATGTAAAACAAAAATAAGTTATGTCATTAGTGTGTCAAGAATAAACTTCTAGGAATTAAAAATGAGGTAAGATTGGATATACAGAATGAGAGACTTTCTGTACTTATTATACACAGTCAAGTTGTGTTAAGAGCTAACTTTGCATTCATTGCTTTTCTTTTTGTGTTTCCTAAGTTAATTTTATTTATTGAAATTCCTTCATTGGTTGATAGCATTTTATTTTTACAAATAACTCACTGTAGAACAGAAACAACAGACAAATCAGAGTCACCAAGGAAGGCTCCAGAATGTTTTTACATTTTCTCTAATTTGTATTAGTAAATGATGTAGGGTCTGTTGTACTGAATAATGTGATTGTGTGTGTGCGTTAGTAGACATAACTAAATGATGTATCATTTGGAGAGAGGGTTTGAACACAAGCTTTATGCTGGAATGCAATCTTTTTAAGCCAGCACAAACATACTTGGCTTTTAAATCGTTCTAGTTCCAGGATTATTGTTCTTAAGCAATAAACCCCAAGGGTAGAGAAATGGATAAAGAATAGAAGGCAGTTAGGAACAAGTAACAAGTATTAAATCATCATCGTATATAATTTCCAGGAGACTCAGGATATTAATAAATTAAATGTTAACTTCATACGTTTAGTTCTCACAAGGTCACGGATAGAAAAGGAGACAGCAGAGGCCTATCTTGGAGATTCTAACCATGTAGCCATGGTCCGGACCAAATTTGTTTTGTGCGTGTGTGTGTTTCTTGAGAGAGAGAGAGTGCATGAGCAAGTGGGGGAGAGGGGCAGAGGAAGAAAGAGAGGGAATCTGAAGTAGATTCCATACTCAGTGCAGAGCCTCTGCGGGGCTGGATCCCAGGACCCCAGTCTGATGCTCAACGACTGAGCCACCCAAGTGCCCCATACCTAATTTGTAATTTAACCCTTAGTTTTAGTTATCCTTTGCCAGTACTTATCACAAAGCATTTCCTAGTAGTAAAGAGAAAACTTTTCGGAAGACCAAAATACCCAAGCTATTTTTTGAGCTTATGATCACTAACAGGCAATCTTGATCATGTTTCCTGGATAAATTTTCACCCATACCTTCTGCTGTGAGAAGCAGCATCTGTTAACTTGGTTGGGTCTGACTAATTTTCTTTTCGGCCACACTGAATGGTGAAATAAAGCCCCCCAAAACGGGGTGCCTGGGTGGCTCAGTTGGTTAAGTGTCCAACTTTGGCTCAGGTCATGATCTTGTAGCTCATGAGTTTGAGCCCCGCATCCAGCTCTGCGCTGACAGCTGGGAGCCTGGAGCATACTTCTGATTCTGTGTCTCCCTCTCTCTGCCCCTCCCCTGCTCATGCTCTTTCTCTCTCAAAAAATAAATAATCATTAAAAAAAATGTAACACTTAGTTTATCCTGACCTCAGATGAGAGTAGAGAAGATACCATTAGTATCTCCTTACTTCTGAATTTTAATAATCAGCTAGAGGCTTTTTCTATATAAATACAAAGTGAAAAAAAAAAAAAGAAAAGAATATTGTCCTGTATTATCTTGTACATAAGATAAACAAGTGCACTATGGTATTTTTTCTATTTTTCCAGGATTTTTACGGGGGGGGATGAACACAACTCTGCATTTTTTTTCCTAAGGGAAACTTTTTCATGTAAATATAGTGCATCATAGACCAGACTGTAGTCTGTAATTATAAGTTCTGAATGTACAGCCATAATATACTGTCTCTGCCAAAACCTAAATTCCAAAAATAAATATCAGATCAGTAAATGGCTGGTATACAGCCAGCAACAATACAACACATGTGCTAGTAAATAAGTCCTATGCCATATTTGTGGTATTAGAAAATACAAGAACTATACATTGGTCAATACTGGTAACTCAACAACCATCCCCAATAAAAGTATATATATATTTTTTTTTACCATATTTTCATTTAGTACATTTAGGCTCAACAAAAATATCATTTAAACTGGTACAAATCATTGTACCAAAGTAGTGTAATTGTTACATAGTTGTACTGAGGGGTCATAAAGACCGCTCCTAGGTTTGATGATTTGATAAGAAGATTCAGTACACAACTGAGTATTATTGTACTCAAGGCTCTGATTTATACAGTAAAATAATAAAAAGCAAATAGAGCAAAGTGGAAAAGCACATGGGGTAAGTCCAAAAGAAATCAGTCATAAGCTTCCCAGTGGAGTCACACAAGACAGTCTTAATTTCCCCAGCACGGAACAATGAAAAGGAGTAGTGACAAGGTGTAAAATGTCGCTAACAGGGAAGGGCACCAAGGCTCAGTGCCCAGGGTTTTCACTTGGGGTTGCTCACATGTACCACGTATGGACCAACATTCCAAACTCCCAGAAAGAAAGCAAATGTTCGGTATCCTCCACAATGTTTGTATAAACAGGTTAGCCAAAGTGACTCACTATCGGAATGGGAATGAATGGTAAGAACCCTCAGAAATTCAAGTCCCCAGAAGCCAGCCAAGGACCAAACTTGTCAGTAGGTCAATCAAAGAAGAACAATCAAGCTAGCTATGTTAAATGTTTTCTGTACAATAAATCAAATATATACTTGAGAAAAATTATTCTAAACCATTAATTTTTAAAAGAAATTCCAATGTCATTTCATACATGTAATAAATTATGGGTATTCTGAATATTAGGAATAGTCTCCAAAAAACTAAATTAATACCAACAGTACCATGTATCCAATGATTATTAAAACAATAAATCAAAAAGCAAACGTGTCAAAATATACCATGGAAGTTTTGCTTTTCACCATAAAAACCTAGACAGTCATCATCTTCAAAACCACATAAATGATTATCTTTACTAGCTAGCGTTCAAAATGACTCACCTGCTGCTGCTCTGATAATACTTTCCATTACTCTTTGGTAACTCTACTTAGTAATACTTATGTGTGTCATAACCACACATTTCATTGGATCAATTAAAATCATAAATATTATTTATTATTCGATAAATAAATTTTCCTCTGTGTTATGTTCTAAAACACTTTTGTTGAGAAACATAATTTTTATATATACCACTGACCCATTTAAACTGTAGAATTCAGTGGTTTTTAATATGCTTACATTGTTCTGCAACCATTACCATGATCAACTTTAAGATATGTCATCACCCCCAAAATATCCTCGTGCCAATTAGCAGCCTTTAACCATTGTTTCCCCGTCTCCAATGCCTAGGCAACCAGCAATTACAAATCTACTTTCTGTTTTCACAGATTTACCTATTTTGGACATTTCATGTAAATTGAATCATACAATGTGGTGTCTTTTGTAATTGCCTTCTTTCCTTTAGCATAATGTTTTTATGGATCAGATGTAGAAGTATTCCGTTCCTTTGTAATGCTACATAGTATTCCTTTGTTAGGAATATACTATGTTTTAATTGTTCATTCATCAGTTGATAGAAATTGTGTTGTTTTGACTTTTTGGTTAGTATCATTGATGCTACTATGCATATTTATGTGATGATGCATTTTGTGATGATGGATATTTTCAATTTCCCTTGAGCATTTCTGAGGCATATGTCAACTTTATTAAGAATGTTCTGAGGGGCGCCTGGGTGGCACAGTCGGTTAAGCGTCCGACTTCAGCCAGGTCACGATCTCCCGGTCCGTGAGTTCGAGCCCCGCGTCGGGCTCTGGGCTGATGGCTCAGAGCCTGGAGCCTGTTTCCAATTCTGTGTCTCCCTCTCTCTCTGTCCCTCCCCCGTTCATGCTCTGTCTCTCTCTGTCCCAAAAATAAATAAACGTTGAAAAAAAATTAAAAAAAAAAAAAGAATATTCTGAGGAACAATCAAATTATGTTACAAAGCAGCTGAAGCACTTTACATTCCCACCACTTATGTGTGAAGTGTGAAATTTCTCTGCATCCTCACCCTTACTCGTTACCTGTCTTTGGATTATAGCTATCCTAGTGGGTGTAAAATATTATCTCATTGGGCTTTGGTTTGCATTTTCTGGATGGCTAATGATGTCAGACTATTGGCTATTTGTTTTTCAACTTTGGAGAAATAGTTTTTCCCATACCATGTGTTGTCCTTTGGCTTTCTTGATGGTACCCTTTCAAGTACAAAAATTTTAATTTTGACAGTTTATTTGTCTTTTTTCCCCCTTTATTTTCTAGGTAATTTTGGTGTCATCTGTAATAAGGCTTTTCTTGACCCAAGATCCCCCAAAAAATATTCCTATGTTTTCTTCTAAGAGCTTTATTGTTTTGCATTTTGCTTTGGGACATGTATCTATTTTAACTTTATTTTTGTGTATGTTGTGAGATAACTTCTGGGATGCCCATCAACATTCTTTTGCATTTGGATATCTGGACATCCCAGCATCACTGGTTGGAGACTATTCTTATCCCATTGTGGAGCATCCTTGTCAACAATCAATTGACAATACATATAAGGCTTATTTCTAGACTCTCAATTCCACAGTTTGATCTCTGTGTCTATCCTCATATCAGCATGATACTGTCTTAAATGCTGTTGTATTGTCATGAAGTTTGCAGTCAGCAAAGTGTGTGTTTTTCAACTTTGTTCTTTTTCTAAACTGTTTTGGCTATTTGAGGCCTCTTCCATGTCCCTATCATTATTAGGATTTACTTGTTGAATCCTACAAAAAATGCCAGCAATAATTTTGATGGGCTGTGCATTTCATCTGTAGATCAGTTTGAAGAGTATTACTATCTTAATGATACTATCTTTTAACAAAAATTTTTTTTAATGTTTTTATTTATTTTTGAGACAGAGAGAGACAGAGCATGAGCAAGGGAGTGGCAGAGAGAGGGGGAGACACAGAATCTGAAGCAGGCTCCAGGCTCTGAGCTGTTAGCACAGAGCCCAACGTGGGGCTTGAACTCACGGAGTGTGAGATCATAGCCTGAGCTGAAGTCAGATGCTCAACCAACTGAGCAACCCAGGCGCCCCGCGATATTAGCTTTTAATTCATGAACATGGCATGCCTTTCCATTAATTTAGGAAATTTTGGATTTATTTCAACAGTGATTTTAAATCATTTTCAATATCCAAGTTTTGTATGTTTTTTGATTAAATTTCTTCTAGCTATATAATTCTTTTTGATGCTGTTTTAAATCAAAATTTTCCATTAGTTTCATTTTTGGACTATTCATTGCTAAGGTTAAAAACCAAAAATGATTTTTATGTATTCAGCTTGTACCCTGCAATATGACTGAACTCATTTATTAGTTGAAATAGTTTTATAGTAGATTCCTTAGGATTTTCTATATGCAAGGTCATGTCATTTGAAAATAGAGATACATTTACATCCTCCTTTCTAATTTGGATGCCTTTACTACTTTGTCATGTCTGGTTGTCCTAGCTATGACCTCCAATACAATGTTGATTAGAAGTGGTGACAGTGGCCATTTTTGCCTTATTGCTGTATTCAGAGGGAAAGCATTTAAGCTTTCCTACTGAATGCAGTATTAGCAGGTTTTTCATAAATGTCCTTTGTTAAGTTGAGGAATTTTTCTTCTATTTACAATTGCATTTCAATCATGAAGAGCTGATATATTTTGTCAAATGCTTTTCCTTCACCTCTTCTCCCTTAATTTTATTGAGAGTGCATATTACATTATTGATTTTCAGTACTAAAACAACCTTTCATTCCTCAGATAAATCCCATTTGGTATATAATCCTTTTCATATGTTGCTCTGGATTTCATTTGGCGGCATTTTGTTGAGTATTTTTGTGCCATTTTCATAAGACACATCTGCCTGTACATTTGTTTCATGTTCATTTGTCTGGTTTGGTATGGGTCATACTGGTTATATAGAATGAGTTAGAAGGGTTACCTCCTCATATATATACATATATATACATATATATACACATATATATACATATATATATATATATATACACACCTATAGGTATATGTATATGTATATATATATATATATATATATACACACCTATAGGTATATGTATATGTAT